>NC_041380.1:291950057-291958337 GCF_002162155.2 Triticum dicoccoides | reverse complement strand
TATTTTCGGGAGGGAGTGGGGGTGTCGGTGGAGTTACGGGGGGGGAGTGGGGATAAGGAGTAGTGGGGGTGGCCGGCTGGGCTAGTCGGCTGAGGCCCAAGGAGGGGGGCTTGCGGCCTGCCGGGCCGAAGCCCAGGGGGCAGGGGGTTTCTTTTTTTTTCTTTTGTTGTTTTGTCTTTTCCCTTTTTCTTTTATTTATTTCTCTTTTCTATTTTATTTAGTTTAAAGCACTTAGGCACTTTATAAAAATATGTTTATTACACCATAATTAAATATGCAAATTATGGCACTGCCCGAACATTTTTGTTTTAACTTTTGAAAACTTTTATAATTTAACTTTATTTTAATTTTTGAATTTGACTTGGTTTTGGACTAACGGTAGATTATCAACAGTAACCGTGGTGACATGGCATGATTAGCGTTGGATTACTGTAGCACGATTATCCGGGCGTTACAAATCTCCTCATCTACAAGAAATCTCGTCCCGAGATTTAGGAGGTAGAAGGAAACAGTGCGGGGTATTCATCACGTAGGCGGTCCTGGCGTTCCCAAGTGGCTTCGTCTTCAGACTGATTCGACCACTGGACTTTGAGGAACTTGATCGCCTTCTGACGTGCGCGGCGTTCAGCTTGGTCGAGAATGCGGACCGGATGCTCTTTATAGGAGAGGTCCTATTGCAACTCAAGCACTTCATGATCCACTGCTCGGATTGGATCCCTGAAGCATCGTCGGAGTTGTGACACATGGAACACATCGTGAACCTGAGAAAGGTTCGGCGGAAGCTCCAGTTGATATGCCACTTTTTCACGCCTTTCGAGAATAGTGAATGGGCCAATATAGCGAGGAGCTAGCTTGCCCTTGATCCCAAAGCGGTGAGCACCCTTCATTGGTGTAACTCGAAGATAAACCTTTTCGCCAGCTTGATAGACCATGTCTTGGTGATGACGGTCATACTGACTTTTCTGACGTGACTGAGCAGTCTTGAGATTCTCGCGAATACTGCGAACTTGTTCTTCGGCCTTTTGGATAATATCCGGACCGAAGAGTGGACGTTCCATAGTTTCTGACCAGTTCAGAGGGGTTCGACACTTTCGTCCATATAGCACTTCGAAGGGGGACATCTTCATACTAGCTTGGTAGTTATTATTATAAGAGAACTCGGCATATGGAAGAGATTCCTCCCATTTCTTGCCGAAGGAAATTACACAAGCTCGAAGCATGTCTTCAAGAACTTGGTTGACACGTTCAACCTGTCCTTGCGACTGAGGATGAAAAGCAGTACTGAACGACAGATGAGTTCCCATAGCTTCTTGGAAACTTGCCCAGAATCTTGAAGTGAATAAGCTGCCACGGCCTGAATTGATAACCAGTGGAATACCGTGAAGTGAAACAATTCTGGACATGTAGAGAGTTGCAAGCTGGCTAGCAGTGATTGTTTCTTTGACAGCCAGAAAATGTGCAACTTTAGAAAGCCGGCCAATGACGACAAGAATAGCATCATTACCTTTCTGCGGTTTGGGAAATCCAGTGATGAAGTCCATTTCAACATGGTCCCATTTCCATTCAGGAATAGAGATAGGTTGCAAAGTTCCAGCAGGCCCTTGATGCTCTGCTTTGATACGGCGGCAAACGTCACACTCAGCAACATAACGAGCAATGTCCTGCTTCATATTAGACCACCAAAATCTTTGACGAATATCCTGGTACATCTTTGTACTACCAGGATGGATGGACAGAGGCGTATCATGAGCTTCTTGCATAACCCTTTTAGTCTTATCCAGGTTTTTCTTCAAACATGGTACCACTAGGCGGCCTTTGAACTACAAGGTGCCATCATCGGCAATAGTGAAGAATGAGGGCTTTCCTTCTGCTAGGTGGCGTTTAATCGTATGGACTTCGGAGTCATAACCTTGAATAGTCTTTATACCAGCTACGAGATCTGGTACGATAGCCAGGGTATTTAGAGAACCCTTAGTAACAACATGAAGATTCATCTTGCGGAACTCTGGGTGAGGGGGAGCGAGTGCTCCAGGAGGAACAATATGAAGGTTCAGCTTTCTAAATTCTTCGACAAGCGAGGGCTGAAATTTGGGAACCTGGAGGTGGTTGCAGTAAGACTTGTGGCTCAAGGCATTAGCCATTACATTAGCCTTGCCGGGGGTATAGGATATACCCACATCAAAGTCCGCAACAGTCTCCATCCATCTCTGCTGACGAAGGTTCAGATCAGGCTGAGTAAACAGATACTTCAGACTTTGGTGGTCGGTGAAGATCTCGCAACGATTACCGAGAAGGTAATGTGGCCACTGCTTTAGTGCATGAATGACAGCAGCAAGTTCGAGGTCGTGAACTGGATAGTTTTCTTCGTGAGGGCGTAGTTGACGAGAGGCATAAGCAATCACTCTGCGCTCTTGCATTAGGACACAGCATAATCCTTGACGGGAAGCATCGTAGTAAATGACGAAGTCCTTCTTAGTATCAGGTGGTGCAAGCACTGGGGCAAAAGTCAACTTGTCTTTGAGCGCCTGGAAACTTTCCTGACACTTGTCTGTCCATTCGAACTTGACACCCTTATGCAACAGATTAGTCAGAGGCCTGGCAATCTTGGAGAAGTTCTCGACGAATCGACGACAATAGCTAGCGAGACCGAGAAAACTTCGGACTTGCTTGACATTCTTCGGAGGAGTCCAATCGAGAATAGCCTGAACTCGTTCAGGGTTGACAGCAATACCATCCATGGAGATGACATGCCCAAGATAGGTTACTTCGGGAGCCAGAATTCACACTTGGAATACTTAGCATACAGTTGATGCTCTCGAAGCTTTTCCAGCACAAGACGAAGATGTTCAGCATGTTCTTCTTTGTTCTTGGAAAATACAAGGATATTATCCAGATAAACCATGATGAACTTGTCAAGGTAATCCATGAATATATAGTTCATCAGACGAGAGAAGGTGGCGGGAGCATTCGTTAAGCCGAATGACATGATGGTGTACTCGTATGACCCATACCGAGTCACGAAGGCGGTTTTTGGGATATCCTCTTCACGAAAATGGATCTGGTGGTAACCAACCTCAAGTCAAGTTTGGAGAACACTGATGAGCCAGCCAGTTGATCATAAAGATCATAGATCCGAGGAAGAGGGTATTTATTCTGAATGGTAGCTTGGTTTATAGGACGGTAGTCTTGGACTAATCGGTTTGTCCCATCCTTCTTTTTAACAAAGAGAGAAGGTGCTCCCCAAGGAGAGCAACTTGGGCGAATGAAACCTTTGACAAGAGATTTGTCGATTTCCTCCTTAAGCTCAATGAGTTCATGTGGCGGCATCTTGTAGGGTCGTTTGGCTATAGGGGTGGTGCCGGATTTCAGGTCGATGATGAATTCGACGGCCCTAGCAGGGGGAATCCCTGGAAGTTCTTCTAGGAAGACGTCTTGGAATTCAAGAACGACGGGAATGTTTTCAATTCCCTCGAGTGGTGCAGCGTTCAACGCATTCAAGGCATAAAGTCGTGCCTCGGTGTTCTGAACTAGATGAGCTTGGTAAGCAATTATTTCATCAGAAGGGTGTAGCAGATGGACGACCTTAGTGCCGCAAACTATAGAAGCAGTATGCGCTTTCAACCAATCCATTCCCAGAATGAGGTCGATGCTACAGGGCTTCAATACGATGGGAGAGGCAAGGAATTCCAGACCTTCGATTTCAACGGGACGTCGTTGCAAATCATGGAGGTCCAGCATTGGCCCGCGGGAGTGTGCACTAATAGCGAAGTGTTCACATCCTCACATTTAATGTCGTGCAAGCATGCAAAATCTTGTGACATGAATGAATGCGATGCACCTGTATCAAATAAAACAGATGCTGGTACTAAATTTATGAGGAGTGTACCCATCACAGTAGCGGGCTGGTCTAGAACTTCATTGAGATCAACGTGGTTGGCATGAACACGACCATAAGACTTGGCATTGTTATTGCGGGGTTGGTTGCTTCCACGGCCAGTTGCAGGAAGGGCCAGTTGATTCTGGTTCTGAAAGCAGTTCCTGGCGAGGTGACCTGGTTGGCCACACTTGTAGCACAGACCATTATTGGGTGTGGGAACAGGAGCTTGGAGTGGTGGAGCTGGAAGCCTTGGCTGCCTAGTTGGTGGGGGAGGCAGACGCGGTGCAGCATAGGACTGCCTAGGAGCAGGTGTAGTTGGCTGGTACATGCTGTTGGGAATCCATATCCTACGCTTCTGCTAGGACGGGCCCGAAGATGAGCCCGTGTCACGGTTGCGCCTGTGAGAGCTCTGGTGTTCCTGCAGACCAGTTTCGGCATTGATGGCCTTGTTCACCAAGGTGGCGAAATCAGCAAAGTCATGCACTAGAAGTGCGAGCTTGATATCAGCTTGAAGGCCATCACGGAACTTCTCCTGTCTGCGTGCATCAGTTGCAATGTCTTCCTCAGCATAGCGGGACAGATCTAGAAACTCCCGCTGATAAGCTTCCATAGTTTTGTTGCCCTGAGTGAGGTTGCGAAACTCGCGCTTCTTCCGGTCCATGACTCCCTGAGGAATGAAGCGAGCACTGAAGGCAGCTTTGAAGTCTGGCCAGGTGATGATTTTTCCAACTGGCAGAGTATGCCTGTGGCTGTCCCACCATTGAGTTGCGGGTCCCTTCAGGAAGAAGGGAGCAAAGGTGACATAGCTGGCAGGGGCTACATCAGCAGACTCCATCTCATAGGTGATGTCATGGAGCCAGTCATCAGCATCCAGAGGCTGAGTTGAGCTGCGGTACACAGTTGGGTTCAGGCGCATGAAATCCTGCAGAGTTACTGTGGGTTGGCTGCTGGTTCATATTGGGGCGAGGAAACTAAGCCATCATATTCTCCATGAACTGGCGATTCATCTCAAGCTGTTGGATCATACCAGCCATGTACTCAGGCGGTGGTGGGGCATTGCCACCACGACCACCTGGTCTAACCATCCTGCTAATATATAACAGGAGTAGTTCAGCATTGAGAAATTGCGAGGACAAGAATCATTCATGATGAAACATGCATAATGAAAGGAACACGATAGATACTACATAGTAGTTGGCACATCTTACAATAGTGATCATGCATAGAGTTCGGTACACAGAGTTCGGTACATAGGCTAAGAACATCATAGGCGGCACGTAGGCTCGCGACGAATGCATCTAACACTAACAAGCAAGCCTACATCAGTCCCAGGAGGAACTGTGGAGGTAGGTGTAGCCTGACAGCTGGTAGTGGAGCGAAGGGAAGACCTCCACGCGAGTAGCCTGGGGTCCGCAGATACTTTGGTGCAGAACCCGATGCGCAGGTGGCAGGAGAGGACCAAGTGCGGGAGAGTATCCTCCCACATCTGGCCAGCCGACGCCCGGGGGCATCACGGTCCTGGCAGGGTAGAGCGTAGAACGCGACAGATCACCAGATCGGACAGAGGGGTGCAACAGCGTCAGAGCACGATACAGGTGCTGACGGGTGGTGTACAACTCGTGGCGAAGAGCTCGGTTAGCTCTATCCATCCCATCAGCATGCAGAACCAGGTGCTGATGGTAGAAGGGCTCTCGGGTGATAGTGGAGTAGACAGCAGTGTAGTATCCTTCCGCACCAACATCGGATGCGATAGCAATGTGCCTGAAAGGGGAGATGTCCAACTCCCGGTACTCTCCACGAAGACGTGTCAGAGCAGAATAAGCAGCATCGTGGACCACCATGTCGATAGTCACTCCAACACCATGAGCAGTGTGCAGCACGGTAGTGGAGTCATGCTCCCGAGAGTAGAGGTGGATGATGGCACGGTACTGCTCCTGGTTGAAGTCCTGATACTCCTCATAGACGGTGTACTCAGGGTGCCAGCGATAACCCAGATAGGTCATCATCTCAACCAACACAGCAGGTGATCCTGAGGCACCAATGGTCCTCGTGTGGCGCACGACCTGTCTCGTGGGTTCCATCTGAAAACAAAGATGTTTTCACAGGAGTCAAAAGACAATGTGGATAATGTTCAAATACTACTCTAAAGAATAACTAGGGCTTATCCAACTTTGGGGTGAACGTGGTCACGGGATCCTAATGTTAGAGTTAGTAAAATCGTTTAACCCGAGTAGGAGAGAGTTCAGAGTCCTAGAGTAAGGATCGGGGAGTAAAAGATTCTAATACTACCCAGATGGCGACGTGGGCCTGTAAGGCACACATCCATGTTAGTAAAAGTTTTTCTAATGTCTAGACTCGACTTCGGCCAAGGAGTGTGGAAGGGGGATTCCTACAGGCAGTCGGCTCTAATACCAACTTGTGACGCCCCCGATTCAATCGTACACTAATCATACACGCAAACGTGTACGATCAAGATCAGGGACTCACGGGAAGATATCACAACACAACTCTACAAAACAAAAAAATAAGTCATACAAGCATCATATTACAAGCCAGGGGCCTCGAGGGCTCGAATACAAGAGCTCGATCATAGACGAGTCAGCGGAAGCAACAATATCTGAGTACAGACATAAGTTAAACAAGTTGCCATAAGATGGCTAGCACAAACTGGGATATAGATCGAAAGAGGTGCAAGCCTCCTGCATGGGATCCTCCTAAACTACTCCTGGTCGTCGTCAGCGGGCTGCATGTAGTAGTAGGCACCTCCCGAGTAGTAGTAGTAGTAGTCGTCATCGACAGTGGCGTATGGCTCTTGGGCTCCCACGTCTGGTCGCAGCAATCGGGTATAGGAAAGGGGAAAAGGGGAAGCAAAGCAACCGTGAGTACTCATCCAAAGTACTCGCAAGCAAGGAGCTACACTACATATGTATGCATTGGTATCAAATGGATTAAGGGTATCATATGTGGACTGAACTACAGAATGCCGGAATAAGAGGGGGATAACTAGTCCTTTCGAAGACTATGCTTCTGGTAACCTCCATCTTGCAGCAGGAGAAGAGAGTAGATGGTAAGTTCACCAAGTAGCATCACATAGCATAATCCTAACCAATGATCCTCCCCTCGTCACCCTGTGAGAGAGCGATCACCGGTTGTATCTGGCACTTGGAAGGGTGTGTTTTATTAAGTATCCGGTTCTAGTTGTCATAAGGTCAAGGTACAACTCCAAGTCGTCCTATTATCGAAGATCATGGCTATTTGAATAGATTAACTTCCCTGTAAGGGTGCACCACATAACCCAACACACTCGATCCCATTTGGCCGGACACACTTTCCTGGGTCATGCCCGGCCTCGGAAGATCAACACGTTGTAGCCCTACCTAGGTACAACAGAGAGGTCAGCACGCCGGTCTAAATCCTATGCGCGCAGGGATCTGGGCCCATCGCCCGTTACACACCTGCATGTTGCGTGGGCGGCCGGAGAGCATACCTAGCAACCTCCATTACAAAGGAAGTTGCGTTATGCGGTCCAACATGGCGCGCGCCGCTCAGTCGCTGACGTCACGAAGGCTTCAGCTGATACCACAACATCGAGTGCCCATAACTGTCCCTGCGTAGATGGTTAGTGCGTATAGGCCAGTGGCCAGACTCAAATCAAGTACCAAGATCTCGTTAAACGTGTTATCTTGAAATAACCGCGAACGCTGACCAGGGCCAGGCCCACCTCTCTCCTAGGTGGTCTCGACCTGCCCTGTCGCTTCGCCACAAAGATCCACACAAAGGGCCGTTGGTACAAAGGTCCTTTCAGCCCCCAATCCGTGAATCACTCGCGGGTGCTCCACAAGCCGACCCGTCTTTAGTCACCACATGTATCATGCATAAAGTATATAGTTTATACCCGTGATCACCTCCCGAGTGATCACGGCCCGATAGTATAGCATGGCAGACGGACAAGAATGTAGGGCCACTGATGATAAACTAGCATCCTATACTAAGCATTAGGATTGCAGGTAAAGGTAACAGCAGTAGTAGCAAGGACAGGCTATGCATCAGGATAGGATTAACGGAAAGCAGTAACATGCTACACTACTCTAATGCAAGCCGTATAGAGAAGAGTAGGCGATATCTGGTGATCAAGGGGGGGGGGAGCTTACCTGGTTGCTTTGGCAAGAGAGAGGGGCACTACTAGGAAAAGGACTATAGATGGAATTGACACTAATGGCGCACCAGACATGTGGTGCGCCACTACTATATACAAATGGCGCACCATGTGTTGGTGCGCCATTAGTGTCCAAATACTAATGGCGCACCACATCCACGGTGTGCCATTAGTAAAAAAAATTATTTTTTTTCAAAACTATTAATGGCGCACCGTGGGAGTGGTGTGCCATTACTAGTTGAACTAG
>NC_041380.1:291946931-291949722 GCF_002162155.2 Triticum dicoccoides | reverse complement strand
CCTTTTCAGTTTTAAAAAAATAAAAAATGATGGAAATGTAAAAAAATAAAAGAAAATAAGTTTCCCATGTGATATGTGGTCTAGTTGTTGTGAAAATTTACAAATATGAATTTCGACTTTATTTGCGAAATCTCTCGAGAATTTGTAAAATGGGCATAACTTTTGCGTAGGAACTCGGATGAAAAAAAATTATATGAAAAATCATCTACTCGAAAAGTTACATCCGAATTTAACCGGGGGAACCCTGTTAAACATTTTCAAAATCCTCAAAAACCTAACAGAAAAAAAGATATGCGGCTTTTAAGATCTGGAGAGGCAAAAAAATTCAAAAAAATTCAAACTTACTAATGGCGCACCTACCCATGGTGCGCCATTACTATCTTCCCGCCTTCAAAATTCAAAATAAGTCAAAAAAAGTTACTAGTGGCGCACCTGCCCATGGTGCGCCATTAATATCTTCCCGCCTTCAAAATTCAAAATAAATCAAAAAAATTAAAAAAAAGTTAGTAATGGGGCACCTGCCTGCGGTGCGCCATTACTATGCCGTATATATGGCTGGGCGTGGTCCTCTCCTCCTTACCTCTTCATTCTTCTCCTCCACTCCATCTCCTCCTCTCCTCCACTCCATCTTCCCTTCTCTCCTCCATCATACTACCATCCTCCTCTCCGGTGACCTCCTCCTCCTCTCCGGCGACCTCCTCCTCCCTCCTCTCCTCCCCTCCCCTCCCCTCACATTTTCTCCTCCCTCCTCTCCGGTGAGCTCCTCCTCCCTCCTCTCCTCCCATCCCCTCATGGTTTCTCCTTCCTCCTCTCCGATGCTCCGGTGAACTCCTCTCCGGCGACCTCCTCCTCCTCCTCTCCGGCGAACTCCTCCTCCTCCTCTCCGGCGATGTAGCGAGCGCCTCTCCGGTGACCTCCTCCACCTCCTCTCCGGCGAACTCCTCTCCGGCAAAAGAACACGGAAAAGAATGTACAAGATCCAAAAACAGGAACAAAATTTGAAATAATATCGTGCCAAAAAACGAGCAAAAAATGGGCAACGAAATCACGATCCAGATCCAAATTCAAAATTCAAAAATAGCAATGGCGCGCGGTGGGGGTTAGACGCTGCGCCACTACTATTTTCCCGCCTTCAAAATTCAAAAATACTAATGGCGCACCAGTGGCCTATACTAATGGCGCACCAATGGCCTATACTAATGGCGCACCGTGGCCTATACTAATGGCGCACCAGTGGTGCGCCATTAGTAAAAAATACTAGTGGCGTGATACTAATGGCGCACCAGTGATGCGCCATTAGTAGGCAAAACTAGTGCGCCATTAGTAGCCCTTTTCCTAGTAGTGGGGTCATCAACACCGTAGTCATACTGGGTAGCAGCGGTGTCGGTCTCGGTGTCTAGCGAGAGAAGAGGGGGAAGAAACAATAAATATTAAGCAAACAGATGCATAGCGATGCATGACATGACAAGTATCGCCGCTAGGGGTGCCCTAACGTGGTACAAGGTGGTACCGGTGAAGGGGGGAAAACATCCGGGAAAGTATTCCCGGTGTTTCGCATTTTCGGACAGATGAACCGGAGGGGGGAAGTTGCGTGTTCGCTATGCTAGGGATGCGTGGCGGACGAACAAGCTGCGTATCCGGATTCGTCTTGTTGTTCTGAGCAACTTTCATGTACAAAGTTTTTTCATTCGAGCTATGGTTTATTTCATATTAATTTTAAAAGATTTAAATCATTTTTAGGATTTATTTAATTAATTAAAACGACATTATCCAGAATAGTGTTTGCTGACGTCATCATGACATCAGTAGTTGACTTGGTCAACCTGACAGGTGGGTCTCGTTCGTCATTGACACATTTAGTTAGCAGGTTAATTAAACAGCGTTAATTAAGTTTAATTAATTGATTAGGTTAATTAAACACAATTAACTATATTAATTAATTTAGTTAATTAATTAATTAATACTTGTATTTTTTAATTCTTCTTTTTTATATCTTTTTTTAATGATCTAGGGGCTGGGCCCCACATGTCATTGGGCCACGGGGGCCATAGTGGGTTCAGCGTTAGCGGGCGACAGGGGGGAACGGCGCTGGGCGCCGATGGCCACAACAGTGCAGGGGGCCAAGGCTGCGCGTCGGCGGGCCGGCGGCCATGACGCACGGGAGGGGCGGGGAGACAGTGACGGGTGATGGGGAGCGAAGCGGGGCGAAAGAGGCACGGGCGCGTCCAAGCGCGTGCAGGCGCACAGAGCAGTGGGGGCGGCGACGGTGGATGGCACGGCGGGGCAGTGGAACCGTGGCGCAGAGGAGGAGCGGAGCCAGGCCGCGGTGGGAGCGCGACGGCGCGGGGCAAAGCGTGGCTGCAGGCGACGCGGGTTGCGGCAGCGCCGTGTGGGGATGCGGGCGTGGCGATGCATGGGTGCCGGTGGCGTGTGCGTGTGCGCGCGACCACGGGCGCGGGATGGTGCTGTTGGGCGCGCGTGATGGGGCAGCCACGACGGCACAGGGAGGCGCAGTAGTCGGCCGGAGATGGGCGTGAGGCGAGGCGTGGGAGAAAGAGGCCGAGGGCCTCACCGAGTGCCTGTAGGGAACGGGGCAGTGGTGGTCATGGGGGAGGACGAGGACGACGTCAGCGGAGCGGGAGGCAGACCGGTGTGGGCGCGTCGGCGAGGTCTAGGCGGGGAGAGGGCGACGGCGAGGCGGCGTCCTCCGAGCGTGGGGGCGGCGTCGATGGCCTCCTCCTCGATCCCGATCCAAATTGGGGGAGAGGGGGAGATATTTTCAGGAGGGAGT
>NC_041380.1:291907290-291946620 GCF_002162155.2 Triticum dicoccoides | reverse complement strand
GGTGGAGTTACGGGGGGGGAGTGGGGATAAGGAGTAGTGGGGGTGGCCGACTGGGCCAGTTGGCTGAGGTCCAAGGAGTGGGGGGCTTGCAGCCTGCCGGGCCGAAGCCCAGGGGGCAGGGGTTTCTCTTTTTTTTTTCTTTTGTTGTTTTGTCTTTTCCCTTTTTCTTTTATTTATTTCTCTTTTCTGTTTTATTTAGTTTAAAGCACTTAGGCACTTTATAAAAATATGTTTATTACACCATAATTAGATATGCAAATTATGGCACTGCCCGAACATTTTTGTTTTAACTTTTGAAAACTTTTATAATTTAACTTTATTTTAATTTTTGAATTTGACTCGGTTTTGGACTAACGGTAGATTATCAACAGTAACCGTGGTGACGTGGCATGATTAGCGTTGGATTACTGTAGCACGATTATCCGGGCATTACACACTAAATGCATGTTGGATAGCGGTCGATATGTGGAGTAATAGTAGTATATGCAGGCAGGAGTCGGTCTACTAATCTTGGACATGATGCCTATGTAATGATCATTGTCTGGATATTTCTATGAGTATTTGAAGTTCTATCAATTGCCCAACAGTAATTTGTTCACCCACCGTTTGCTATTTTTCTCGAGAGAAGCCACTAGTGAAACCTACGGCCCCCGGATCAATTTCTCATATTATTTGCCTTTGTGATCTACTTTTATTTGCTTTTATTTTCAGATCTATTAATCCAAAAACCCAATAATACTTTGCTGCACTTTATTTTATTTGCGATCTATTTATTCAATCTATTACAACCTTTTCCCGTCACGCACCAATTTCTGGCACCGTTACCCGAAAGGGATTGACAACCCCTTTAACACGTCAGGTTGCGAGGATTTGTTATCTGTGTGCAGGGGCTGTTTACGTTGTGTTGTTTGGTTCTCCTACTGGTTCGATAACCTTGGTTTCATATCTGAGGGAAATACCTACCGCCGCTATGTTGCATCATCCCTTCCTCTTTGGGGAAATACCGACATAGCTTCAAGCCACATTAGTGAGGCCCCCTGGTGTGTTCTTTGCACCAGAAATTCTTAAATATTATATAAAAAATCATATCAAAATTTCAGGGTATTTGGAGAACTTTTATTTTTGGGACATTTTTTATTGCATGGATAAATCAGAAAACATACAGAAAATACTATTTTGCTTTATTTAATCTAAATAACAGAAAGTAAAAGATGGATACAGAGAGTTGTGCCTTCTAAATTCATCCATCTCATGCTCATGAAAAGGAATCCATTAACAAGGTTGATCAAGTCTTATTAACAAACTTCTTCCTAGTGACATGAAACCGGAGAATTTTCGAATAACACTAGGTTACCTCAACGGGGATATGCATTTCCCGAACAATAAGAATATCATATTTCTTTTTGGCAGTAGATAGAGGGAATTCAAAACCTGCAATAGTAATATTTGAAAATTTTCCAATAGAATTGATACTATGAACTTGAGGTTGTTTCTTCGGAAAGTGTATCGTATGCTCATTACCACTAACATGAAAAGTGACATTGCCTCTGATGCAATCAATAGCAGCCCCTGCAGTATTCAAAAAGGGCCTACAAAGGATAATCGACATACTATCGTCCTCGGGAATATCAAGAATAACAAAGTCGGTTAAGATAGTAACGTTTGCAACCACAACAGGCACATCCTCACAAATACTGATGGGTATTGCAGTTGATTTATCGGCCATTTGCAAAGAGATTTCAGCAGGTGTCAACTTATTCAAATCAAGTCTATGATACAAAGAGAAAGGCATAACACTAACACCGGCTCCAAGATCACATAAAGCAGTTTTAACATAGTTTATTTTAATGGAGCATGGTATAGTGGGTACTCCTGGATCTCCAAGTTTCTTTGGTATTCCACCCTTAAAAGTATAATTAGCAAGCATGGTGGAAATTTCAGCTTCCGGTATCTTAATTTTATTAGTAAGAATATCTTTCATATACTTAGCATAAGGAGGCATTTTAAGCGTATCAGTCAAACGCATACGCAAAAAGATAGGTCTAATCATTTTAGCAAAGTGCTCAAAATCCTCATCATCCTTTTTCTTGGATGGCTTAGGAGGAAATGGCCTGGGTTTCTGAACCCATGGTTCTCTTTCTTTACCAAGTTTTCTAGCAACAAAGTCTCTCTTATCATAACGTTGATTCTTTGATTGTGGGTTATCAAGATCAACACTAGGTTCAATCTCTACATCATTATCATTACCAGGTTGAGCATCAACATGAACATCATCATTAACATTAGCATTGGTTTCATGTTCATTACCAGACTATGTCTTTGTATCAGAAATAGAAACATCATTGGGATTCTCAGGTGTGTCTATAGCAGGTTCACTAGCATGCAAAGTCATGTTAGTTTTCTTTTTCTTTTTATTAATAGGACTAGGTGCATCAGTATTAGTTCTCTGAGAATCCTGCTCAATTCTCTTAGGATGGCCCTGGGGATACAAAGGTTCCTGGGTCACTTTACCACCTCTAGTCATAACCCTAATAGCATTATCATTGTTCTTACTATTCAACTCATTAAGAAAATCATCTTGAGCCTTAAGTACTTGTTCTACTTGGGTTGTAACCATGGAAGCATGTTTACTAATAAGCTTAAGATCATTAACAGTACTATTCATATAATTACTCAGGTGATCATGCATGTAAGCATTACGTTTCAATTGTCTACTAACATAAGCATTGAATTTTTCTTGTTTAACAATAAAATTATCAAACTCATCCAAGCATTGACTAGCAGACTTATTATGAGGAATATCACCTTCATCAAATCTAGGCAGAGAGTTTACCTCTACTACCTGTGTCGGGTTATCGAGACCATGTATTTCTTCAATAGGCGGTAAATTTTTTACATCTTCAACTTTATTACCTTTTTCTTTCATAGATTTCTTTGCCTCTTGCATATCTTCAGGACTGAGAAATAGAATACCCCTTTTCTTCGGAGTTGGCTTCGGAGTTGGTTCAGGAAGTGTCCAATCATTTTCAATACTCAATATATTATTCAATAGCAATTCAACGTGCTCAACAGTTCTTTCCCTGAAAACACAACCAGCACAACTATCCAGGTGGTCTCTAGAAGCATCGGTTAGTCCATTATAAAAGATATCAAGTATTTCATTTTTCTTGAGAGGATGATCAGGCACATCATTAAGTAATTGGAGAAGCCTGCCCCAAGCTTGTGGGAGACTCTCTTCTTCAGTTTGCACAAAATTAAATATTTCCTTTAAAGCAGCTTGTTTCTTATGAGCAGGGATTTTTTTTGCAGAGAAGTAGTATATCATATCCTGGGGACTACGCACACAACAAGGAATAAGAGAATTAAACCATATCTTAGCATCACCCTTTAATGAGAAAGGAAACAATTTGAGAATATAGTAATAGCGAATTTTTTCCTCAAGAGCAAATAGGGTGGCTATATCATTTAATTTAGTAAGATGTGCCACAACAGTTTCATATTCATAACCATGAAAAGGATCAGATTCAACCAAAGTAATCAACTCAGGATCGACAGAGAATTCATAATACTTATCAGTAACAAAGATAGGTGAAGTAGCGAAAGCGGGATCATATTTCATTCTAGCATTCAAGGATTTTTCTTTCAGCTTAGCTAACAATTTCTTAAGATCTTCTCTATCATTGCAAACAAAGAAGTATCTAGTAGTTTCTTCATCCATAACATAACCCTCAGGAACAATAGGCAATTCAAATCTAGGGGGAGAATCATAATCATCAGTTTCAATAATATCATCAGTTTCAGTAATTTCATTCTCTCTAACCCTAGCAAGTTATTCATCAAGAAATTCACCTAGTGGCACAGTATCATCAAGCACAGAAGTAATATCATCATAAGCATCATGCATAGCATGAGTGGCATCATCAATAACATGCGACATATCAGAATCAATAGCAGGTGTAGGTGTCGCAAGTTCACTCAAAACAGAAGGAGAATCAAGTGCAGAGGTAGATGGCAGTTCCTTACCTCCCCTCATAGTTGAAGGAAAAATCTTAGTTCTTTGATCTTTCAAATTCCTCATAGTGATCAACGGATATAAATCCCAAGTGACTCTAAGAATAGAGCTTGCTCCCCGGCAACGGCGCCAAAAAAGGTCTTGATAACCCACAAATATAGGGATCACAACAGTTTTTGAGGGTAGAGTATTCAACCCAAATTTATTGATTCGACACAAGGGGAGGCAAAGAATATTCTTGAGTATTAGCAGCTGAATTGTCAATTTAGCCACACTAGAAAGACTTAATATCTGCAGCAAAGTGTTTAGTAGCAAAGTTGTATGGAAGTAACGGTATCAGTGTCAAAAGTAACAATAGTAGTTTCATAGCAATCGTAACAGTGGCAACGGAAAAGTAACTAAGAAAAGATCAATATGTGAAAAGCTCGTAGGCAATGGATCCATGATGGATAATTATGTCGGATGGCATTCATCATGCAACGGTTATAACATAGGGTGACACGGAACTAGCTCCAATCCATCAATATAATGTAGGCATGTATTCCGAATATAGTCATACATGCTTATGGAAAAGAACTTGCATGGCATCTTTTGCCCTACCCTCCAGTGGCAACAGCGTCCTATTGGAAACAAAGGAATATTAAGGCCTCCTTTTTAATAAAGTACCAGACCAAAGCATTAGCACTTAGTGAATACATGAACTCCTCAAACTACGGTCATCACCGGGAGTGGTCCCGACTATTGTCACTCCAGGGTTGCCGGATCTTAACACATAGGAGGTGACTATAACTTGCAATATCGGATCAAGAACACAAATATATTCATGAAAACATAATAGGTTCAGATCTGAAATCATGGCACTCGGGCCCTAGTGAGAAGCATTAGGCCTAGCAAAGTTGTCGGATTCTGCGTTCCGCAGACCCCTGAGAGGTTCAAACACTGGGGTGCATGAGAAGAACTTGTCCTCCCCAGTCTGCCCGCTCATGATTCCACGGCCTAGCTCGACAAACCAATGGACAAGAGACACCGCAGTTTTACCTAGGTTCGGGCCACCTTGCGGTGTAAAACCCTACTCCTGCTTTGTGGTGGATTTTCCTGGAGGGGCTGTGGATGCACTAGTACAATGATGAACAGCCTCAGGAGGTGAGGTGTTCTTGTGCTCGATCAGCTAGTGAGCTGGTCAAGGTGGAATGGATCCCCCCTCTATGGTGGTGGCTAGGTCCTATTTATAGTGGCATTGGTCCTCTTCCCAAATGCAAGGCGGGAAGGGATCCCACAATGGCCAAATTTGAAGGGAGACAACTAGTACATGATATCCTGACAAAAGTAGTCTTCGCCTGCCAAAACCTCCTGGTCATGACGCCGTGGTGGGCTCCGCGATGACCTCTCTCTTGCCGTCATGGTGGTCTTGGTCTTGTTGCACCAGAATGGAAACCTTTAGCTGATCCCTCAGGACTCTGCGCCTGCGCTTGCCTCCTTAGCACCAAAGAGGAAACTAGTACACTGCGCCCACTGGCGCCCGCCTGGCCTTGGTCATCATGGCTCATGTCATCTGAACCTCGCGAGGTGCACCTTGCATTGATATCTCCGCTCCTCGGGAGCCAGCCTAGGGAGGCCGCCCCCAGGGAGGCTTTGGTATCGTCCGCCTCGCGAGGGTCTTGGGTTGTTGATCCTGAAGCTGGGTCGTACCGGGCCATCCATGGGGCCATGCTGTGACAGCCTAGTTTTTGCATTCTCTCTTTTTCCGGACTTCACTTGCTTGTGCTTTGAATTTGGGGCTTTTGAATCAATTCAAATGGACTTAGACACTTGGGCATGTCCTTCATTTTCACCCAAGTTACGCATTCATCTCTGATTCAACATTCTTTCTCTGAAAAATCCCAAAATAACCCAAGGAATATTTTTCATAAAAGAAAAATATTCAGTTTCTTCTCTGAAATTGAATTCAGAGACTTGTGCTCCAAAGCAACCCTCATTTTTCTTGCTTCCAAAAATCTGAGAAAATTCTCAAATATTCTTTGAACCTTGGCCCACCTCCCTGTGCAAAAATATTTCATACTTATTTGGAATATTTTTGCTACAGAAAATCATTTCTGTCCTAGCCTAAAAATCCAGTTTCTATAGCAAGTGTATTTTTCCTTGCTCTAATGGAGCTTAATTTTCTTGAGCTAGTTTACCCTCCTAGCTAAACCTTAACCCCAGAGAATCAGCCCTAATCACCTTCTAGAAGCCCTCCAAACTTGGTGACCATGTTTCTGACCAGAAACTTGCCAACAGGCTCAAGTCTTATCTGGTCGGCCTGGTAGTGTGCCATCACCCTTCCTAGACCTAACACTGCATGAAGAACACCCCAGACATAGTTTTGCATCGAGTTGGCGTCATCTTGACCATGCGAGCGTGGTGACCACGTGAAGACACGGCTCTGGCAATGCACCCGACACGCTCTGTGTTGCGCCTGAGTGCTTTTTCATCGCAAGATCGATCCAGAGCTCGCCGACGACTGTCGCACCGCGCCACCACCTCCGTCTCTTCGCCCTTGACCTTTCCCTGGTGCTCACCGAAGTCGGAGATGCCGCAGCAGGCATAGGCACGACGCGGCCAAAGCCATAGTGCGCCCCGTGCCTCTGTCTTCTTCCTCCACCGCCTCATGTGCTCGTTCGCATGTTGCACAACCCCCGTGTGAATGGTGAGCCCCTCCACCCCTCGCTGACACCACTCGTCGTCGCTCGTCGGCTTCCAGAGAGCTTCGGCAGAGCCATGTACCCCTCTCCCCCTCCGGCTATAAATTCGAGCCCCTCCTGCCTCTCCGAGCACTCAAAACCCACCACCCAACCTCCACAAACCCGTAGCATAGCCGCAGCCCGGCTGGGCAGGCCTCTGGCCATCGTCCCTGACCCCAGCTCACCGGCGATCCCCACAGCCCCTCCTCCTTGCTTCGGTACCCCTCGAGCTTGAGAAACTACTCGGGCGACTCCCTGGTGGTCCACTGGTATCGTCCGGACACGTTGGAGCCCTTGGAACCGCCCCTCTCCGTCGTCTTCCTCTTCTCCGGTGAGAACCGACCTCAGCCGCCACTTGCGAGCTTGGTTCTGAGCTGCTCCGGCCGTCTCTTGTCGAGCCACGGGTACAGGCAGGTGCGCCTCGACCCCCTCTCTCTTTCTAACCCTTTGGATCCGGCCAAGAACCTCTCCTCGCCGGCTGAGCTCCGGCGAAGTGCCGCCGCCGCTCTGTCTCTCTTCCCCTCCCTCCACACCTAACCAGTGGGGCCTGCTGTCAGCCTCTCCACTCGCGCCCGAAGTGATACGAGTGGAGGCGTATTCTGAAGATACGCCATCGGCGTCACCCCCTGATTTTATTTTTAATTCAAATTTAATTCAAATATTTGACCAGGAACTTTGACCAGCCATAACTCTTAAACTATAAGTCCAAATGAGTTGATTATTTTTGCATTGTGCTTGTTTTGAAAAGTTCTAGCAGCACACCAAAATTGAGATTTTTCCTTGCTGTCTAGAATTTTTGGTGATTTTCAGAGTGGTTCTTGATTTTTTATTTTGCTGTTTTTAAATATTTTCAGATGGAGAAGCTTGTCTTGAAGATAAAAAGGAGGAGTGTGAACCTCCTCTGCACTAAGGCAAGCCACACCAACATTTGTATGGTGTCATTTCAATATCTATGATTTTTCCCAACTTGAATATGAGTTATTTTCATGAATTTAATTAATTAAATGAATATGGTTGAGTGCTAGATATTTTGTCATGCTTGAATTGCCTTGTTATGATACTGTTTGAATGCATGAGCTAATTAAGGCAGTAGAAGAATTCTTGTTGTGTGATTATGCTTTTATGGATAATGGTAGTTTCTTTATGTGATAAAGTGATTTTTATATATTATGATATAATTAAAATTATGAATAATAAAAACCAATAAAGTAGAACCAGTAAAGTTAAATGATGAGTAGTGCAAGCACGAAATTTTGATGATGTTGATCTGTTTACTTGAGTAGTATGTTTTGCATGTCAAATAGCTGCATGATCATGGCATATGATGACTCGAGTTGTTTTCTTTTCAAGTTAGAACCTGATGTTAATCCAACTTGAACATAACGTTGATCGAGTCATGGTGCCACTGAATCGAGTTTTTTCTAGTGCAACCACATTTGCCTTTATTGGAAGGTCTTGATTCGGTCCGTTGTCATGCCTCTGGTCGGTACCTCCAATGAGGGAAGGTTATGGGCATGCGGTACCCTGGCCCAGTAAGTAGACATAACCTTGTGTGCCCGTTTGTTGTTATGGTACCTTGTCCCCGACTGGGACCTTTTTGCCATGTTGGTGGCCGTTGATGGCTTTGGTAGGCACGGGGCCACCCATGACTTAGCCCAGTAGGGAGTTAGTCGGAGTGGCCGGGAGAGTGTCATGGCAATGGGAGGGTTTCGTCGGAATGTCGTTGGTCCAACCAAACGGGAAGACGAGGCCATGGATTCCGTGATGTGGGTAAAGTGTGCTACCTCTGCAGAGTGTATTTAATCTATCGATAGCTCGTGAGTAAGTCACACCATGGATCAACATTAATAAAAAATCTTGCACACTAAAAGTTTATTGTTGGCACTGATTATGTGATGATTTGTGAGATCATGAGTATGATCGTGGTGGGAACCAAAGTGTTGGTTTCATTTGTGATCTAGGTATGATCACCATTCGGTTACGAGGTAACCCGTCTAGTAAGAGTGTCCGAGTGACTCGGTGCACAATTTGATTTCACCACATCAATAGTATGATTTGCATTGCATTAACCTGATTAATTGTCATGATATTGTTTGCCATTATGCGTATGTTTGTTGTGAGCTTGCAAGTACTTTCAATGTACTAACCTGGCATGTCATGCCAGATTTCAGGCAAGTCGTATAGGATCGGAGAGCTTCCCGCGTCTAGATCGTGTCCACATTGGTGTCATTGTGCTACGGAGTTCCACTTCGTCATTGTTCCGCTGCTGCGTAGTTATCGTGATCGAGGCCCACTCATGTTCATTAAATAATATACATACTGTTCAACCACACCATGTGTGCCGCTTGGCCTCGCTGCTTGATGTAATATCGGACCTATGTTTCTGCTAGCATCAATAAAGCGGTTGTTTTCTGTACCAACTTGTTGTGTGTTGCCAGAAGACTGGATCTCTGGGTTGGCAATGCAAGGTAAACCGGTTGCTATGAGCCGGGGTGCCGCAATGCTTGGTATCAGAGCCGCGCTGACTGTAGGACACGCTAGACCGTCGATGCACTAGATGAATGGTAGATAGCTTAATCTGAGTGACGGTAGTAATAGAAATTGATTGTTGCATTGCATGCATTTTATTTGTTGTTATTACTAACCGTCTGATGATTGTGAGTGTAGATGGCTCCGGTTCCAATTACGTACCAGTCTGAGCCAACTCCGTACACATCATCGCACCTGCTTCAGAACGTGTGGCAACGACTCTACCTAGAGGGTGCTGATCCAGTGTATCAGGTGTATCGGGAGCATCTGGCCGGTTCGCTGTACAAGTATTATGCGGAGGTCACCTTACACCATAGTTCTCCTTCCGGCGCTTACACCCATTCCTCTAAGGGTGGTTTCGCTTCCATGCCATCCCAGGCCATCCAGTTTCCTGTGATCGAGGCCCTTGTAGACTTGCGCTACAATGAGGTTCGCATGCAGACCCACCCAGGTTTCTATTTCTACCCGTCTCTGCAAGAGAATGGGCGTATCCGCTTCCCTTTTATTGATCCGGCGTGCGATCGTCCTGCTAGCCACCTTTCTCGCTATATCACTGCCAGTTATCTCTTGATCAATGAGTTAGCCCGAGAGCTGACCCGAGCCCGTGTAGCCCTTGCCTCTACTTGGAATAGGAACCATCCACCCACTATCGGTTTCACTCCATTTGTTCCTCCAGCCTCTGTTACTCCGGTTACTTCGGTGACCACTTAGGGTACCACAAACCCTTTGGCAGTGACCCCTCGCAGTGCCCCTGCTGCGTGGGCTTCCCTTGTCGCTACTCCTGCAACCCCTATGCTTAGGTCTCGTCCTGCACCTGCTCCTGAGGGAGAGTCCTCGAGGCAGCGTCACTGTGTCTCTTTTATCCCGGAGCTTTCCACTATCAGCACAAGATCTGAGTCCGGCTCAGGAGAGGAGACCGCCACAGCGCTAGCTGAGCACTAGATCGTTAGAGTACCGCGGTCGTCATGAGGTTGATGTATGAATGTAGTCATTCATGCCATGATGTTTAGTTTCATGTATGTGGGTAGTCAAACCCGTCATGATGTTTATCTTGAAGGTATGAGTCTATGTATAATTATGTTGAAAGTTTTTATTTATTCGCCTTGATTTCTTTTTCACTGTTTTCTTCTGGGTTTGTCGCTGGCTTTCCTTCCCATTTTCAGATATTTCTCATCTCGGTTACTTTATATTGGGAAAACAAATAATAGGATGACACGGGGAGGCAGCAACAGCCACACTTGTGAGGATGTCCCTGTTCGGCGCTCAACAAGACAGGCAGGACATTCCCTCGAGTCATTTCAGCCACCACCGCCTCCACCGCCACATCCACCCTCCACTGAGCAAATCATGCGTATGTTTGAAGAAAGAAGGAACAATGATCTGATCAAGCTATTGAAAAGTGTGCAAGCTATGGTTGGGCAGGATGGAAATCAGAATGGTCATCACTCCAAGCTGTCAGATTTTCAGAGGACCAAGCCTCCCAGTTTCAGTCAAGTTAGCGATCCTTTGGAAGCTGATGATTGATTAAGGACTATTGAGAAAAAGCTTGAGATTGCTCGCACTGAAGAAGCTGACATGGTTCCCTTCTCTACGCATTATCTTGAAGGAGCTGCCGCTATATGGTGGGATAATGCTAAAGCTATGTGGCCCGCGGACGAAGAAATCACCTGGACTAAATTCAAGGACCATTTCCGCAAGTACCATATTCCAGCCGGGATTATGAAAGTCAAGCAGCGCGAATTCCTCGCTCTCACACAAGGAAGCATGTCAGTAACTGAGTACCCGCACAAGTTCAACCATTTGGCTCGTTATTCTCTTTATGATGTGGCCACAGAAGAAAGGAAGATCGATATATTTCTTGGAGGACTGAACCAACACCTCAGATGCACTCTCAGTATGTTTGATTTCCCGGATTTCCGAACTCTAGTGAACAAAGCCCTCATCGCAGAAAGGGAACACAAGCTCGTGCAGGAATATAGGCCCGCTAATAACAATCACAAGCACAAATTTGAGCCTAAGAAGGATGGGTAGCCAGTGCAGAAGGCTCGTACTTGGCAGTAGACTCAGGTTGAGTACAAATCCAATTGGCAGCAAAATGTTAACAAGACCACTACCCAAGTCAAGAATGTCATGACCAGCCCGCTGCGCGAAGAATGTCAGCGCAATAATTCCTGCTGCAATTGTGGACAAACCGGACATTATGCCAGACGGTGCCCCAAGCACGGCAAGCCAGCCGCTCCATTCAGGCTACAAGTCAATCACCTAGAGACCTATTCCGCCCAGAGGACCATCCAAGGGCAAATTCACCACCTCTCCGCCGACAAAGCCCAAGAGGACCCGAAAGTCATCATTGGTATGTTTCCTGTTAATAGCATACCTGCAATAATTTTATTATGCTCTAGGGCTTCCCACTCTTTTATTTTGCGGAGTTCTGCTGCCCAAAACAAATTTCCTTGCTCGATTTTGGGAAAAAGTGTGATGGTACAATCCCCGGGATCAGTGCTCAGAAGCAATCTGGTTTGCCGTAATTTGGAAATTGATATCAAGGGAGTCGGATTTCCAACATCCTTGATAGTCATCGAGTCTGCCAAATTGGACATCATCTTGGGAATGAATTGGTTAACCCAATATCAAGTATGCATTAAATGTGTGACCAGAGAAGTCACTTTGACAAGCCAGGAAGGTCAAACCACAAAGTTCTATGCTTGGAGGAGCATACCCAAGAAAGAAATGGTTTTCACGGTTGTGGCTGAAGTATTGGAATTAATTCCTGTGGTCAGTGAGTTTCCAGATGTATTTCTTGAGGAATTACTAGGCATACCGCCAGACCGGGAGCTTGAGTTTGCAATTGATCTGGTGCCTGGAACCGCACCATTATACAAGAAGTATTATCGGATGCCTTCATCGGAATTAGTGGAATTAAAGAAACAGCTTGATGAGATGCTTCAGAAAGGATACATCCGTCCGAGCTCTTCACCATGGGGATCACCCGCAATATTTGTGGATAAGAAGGCCGACAGTCTTCGGATGTGTGTAGATAACCATCAGCTGAATGATGTTACTATCAAGAACAAATATCCACTACCAAGGATTGATGATTTGTTTGATCAACTCAGCGGGCAAAAAGTATTCTCCAAGATTGATTTGAGGACCAGATTGTTGGGGAATGTAGTAATTCAAAAAAATTCCTACGATCACGCAAGATCTAACTAGGAGATGCATAGCAACGAGAGGGGAGAGTGTGTCCACGTACTCTCATAGACCGAAAGCGGAAGCATTTAGTAACGTGGTTGATGTAGTCGAACGTCTTCACGATCCAACCGATCCAAGTACCGAACGTATGGAACCTACGTGTTCAGCACACGTTCAGCATGATGACGTCCCTCGAGCTCTTCATCCAGTAGAGGGACGAGGGAGAGTTCCGTCAGCATGACGATGTGGTGATGGTGATGGTGATGATGAAGTTACCGGCGCAGGGCGCCTAAGCACTACGACGATATGACCGAGGTGTTAAACTGTGGAGGGGGCACCACACACGGCTAAGAGATTGTCTGTTGTGCTTTGGGGTGCCCTCTGCCCATGTATATAAAGGAGGGGGATGAGGAGGCCGGTCAAGGGGGAGGCGCGCCAAGGGGGGTCCTACTAGGACTCCAAACCTAGTAGGATTCGCCCCCCTTTCCTTCTAACAGAGAGGGAGAAGGAAAGAGGAGGGTCGCGCCCCTTCCCCTTGTCCAATTCGCATTGGGGCCAGGGGGGCACGCCCCACCTCCTGTGCCTGCCTCCTCTCCTCCATTATGGCCCATTAGGCCCAATAACTATCCCGGGTTCCAGTAGCCTCCCGATACTTCGAAAAATCCCCGAACCTTATTGGGATCATTCCGGTGTCCGTTTATAACCTTCCAATATATCAATCTTCACCTATCGACCATTTTGAGACTCCTCGTCATGTCCTTGATCTCATCCGGGACTCCGAACAAACTTCGGTCATCAAATCACATAACTCATAATACAAATCGTCATCGAACGTTAAGCGTGCGGACCCTACGGGTTCGAGAACTATGTAGACATCACACACATCTCTGGTCAATAACCAATAGCGAAACCTGGATGTTCATATTGGCTCCCACATATATATATTCTACGAAGATCTTTATTAGTCAAACCGCATCACAACATACGTTATTCCCTTTATCATCGGTATGTTACTTGCCCGAGATTCGATCGTCGGTATCATCATACCTAGTTCAATCTCGTTACCGGCAAGTCTCTTTACTCGTTCCGTAATGCATCATCCTGTAACTAACTCATTAGTCACATTGCTTGCAAGGCTTATAGTGATGTGCATTACAGAGAGGGCCCAGAGATACATCTCCGATACTCGGAGTGAAAAATCCTAATCTTGATCTATACCAACTCAACAAACACCTGTGGGGACACCTGTAGAGCATCTTTATAATCACCCAGTTACGTTGTGATGTTTTATAGCACACAAGGTGTTCCTCCGGTATTCGGGATTAGATAATCTCATTGTCAGAGCAGTATGTATAAGTCATGAAGAAAGTAATAGCAATAAATATAAGCGATCGTTATGCTAAGCTAACAGATGGGTCTTGTCCACCACATCATTCTCTAATGATGTGATCTCGTTCATCAAATGACAACACGTGTCTATGGTCAGGAAACTTAACCATCTTTGATTAACGAGCTAGTCTAGAAGAGGCATACTAGGGACACTTTGTTTGTCTATGTATTGACACATGTACTAAGTTTCCGGTTAATACAATTCTAGCATGAATAATAAACATTTATCATGATATAAGGAAATATAAATAACAACTTTATTATTGCCTCTAGGGCATATTTCCTTTAGTCTCCCACTTGCACTAGAGTCAATAATCTAGATTACATAGTAATGATTCTAACACCCATGGAGTCTTGGTGTTGATCATGTTTTGCTCATGAGAGAGGCTTAGTCAACGGGTCTACAACATTTAAATCCGTATGTATCTTGCAAATCTCTATGTCTCCCTCCTTGACTTGATCACGGATGGAATTGAAGCTTCTCTTGATGTGTTTGGTTCTCTTGTGAAATCTGGATTTCTTCGCCAAGGCAATTGCTCCAGTACTGTCACAAAAGATTTTCATTGGACCCGATGCACTAGGTATTACACCTAGATCAGATATGAACTCCTTCATTTGCTGCTTCCGAATCAGCTATATACTCCGCTTCACACGTAGATCTCGCCACGACGCTCTGCTTGGAACTGCACCAACTGACCGCTGCACCATTCAATATAAATACATATCCGGTTTGTGACTTAGAGTCATCCGGATCAGTGTCAAAGCTTGCATCAACGTAACCATTTACGACAAGCTCTCTGTCACCTCCATAAACGAGAAACATATCCTTAGTCCTTTTTTGGTATTTCAGGATGTTCTTGACCGCTGTCCAGTGATCCACTCCTGGATTACTTTGGTACCTCCCTGCTAAACTTATAGCAAGGCACACATCAGGTCTGGGACTGTCAGGCCCCCGATTCCAAGTCACATCGATCTAGCCGGTAACACCTCATATCACTTTGCGGCCTCACGCACGGTATCCCACGGGTGTCGCCTTACCATGGCCCGGGACCGTTTGCGCCTTTTGGCTCACGTATATGATAGTGTCGCTAGCATCCATATGACAGAGAACCCGGGCCGACATGGCTAGTCATGAATCCAAAGCGGCACAGACCTATGGAGACAGGCATACATGAATCACATCGAACATGTCGGTCATCAGTGAGTGATTCCGGGCTGTAGCACTAGGCTAACAGGACTGCGGGGAACCTGGGCTGTAGCAGGCTAGGCAGGACTCCGGATATCACCGCGTGACATTTCCCCGAAGGGACAGACATAGGAATGAAGTGAAACACATGCCGGCCAGTCAAGTGTCCTGAGCAGTAGTGCTGGGCTAGCAGGACTCCGGTGAACCGGGTTGTAGCGGACTACTATGGCTCGAGGAACACTAGACTACATTTCCCCATAAGAAGGGCTGCCAAGGATAAACAACTAGATTGTCGGATCCCACTCATACCAAGCATTTCAATCATACACACAATATGCCCTATATGAGTACATACAACATGGCATCACAACAAAACTCTACAACTCAAGTACTTTATTTAAAGGCTCCAGAGAGCCATACATAACATGTTCATACAGATAGGGGTCACATGACCCGACACTCAAGTCATACAATCATACAAGCACATGCGGAAGCAACTAGTCTGAGTACAGACTCTAGAAAGAAGAAGGCTTCTCGAAGCCTGTCTATCTACATAGGGCCCTCCATGGCCAGGAACACCACCTGGGTGGCTAGTCACTCGTCGACGTCAAGGTCTACGTAGAACCCATCGGAGGGGGCGGTGTTGTCGTCTGAAAACAGTAATTAAGCAAACATGAGTACAAAGGTACTCAGCAAGTCTTACATCAGAACCTACTATACATGCTTATTCTCAAGAAGGTGGTGGGGTTAATGCAGCAAGCCAGCTTTGACTCTTGGCTAAGCTATCCTACGGAACTTCACCAGTAAAATAGTTTTCGCACACGAGTCCACTACTCACCAACACAATACTCCACCGGGGATCCTCCCTCGTCATCCTACGAGAGGGCCATCCTCGGTACTCACACTTATCTTGAGTCTTTTATTAGTACCCATTAACTTGTCTATGAACTGTACAGGCAACCAAGTAGTCCTTTACCGCGGACGCGGCTATTCGAACAGTTTTATACCCTGCAGGGGTGTACTTCTTCATACACGCTTTCACCACTTACCGCCGTTTACACGACATGTACTCGGCAACCTTCAAGCGGAAGCCCGGCGAGGGTGTCGGCCATGGCCTACCAAACATTTAAGTCTCTAGTCCAGGTTTATCGCCTATCCAGGTTCCATCCATAGGGAGTCCGGCCGAGGTTTCCACATACGGCCCCGAACGATGTGAACAGGGTTCCCGAGACCTTCCTCTTGCGATCCATGAGACCTTCCGGAATGTGATGCTCACGGAAAGCCTCACTGAACTCAGCCCAAGTAGTAACTTGGCCGACCGGGCGCATAGCTTCGAAGTTTTCCCACCAAAGGCTAGCAGGGCCTTTGAGGTGATAGGCAGCAAAGGTAACCTTGTCGGCTTCGGCTACGTTGGCAGAACGTAGCTTGTGAGTGATGCTGCGAAGCTAGTCATCCGCGTCGAGGGGTTCGACGGAATGGTTAAACTTTGGTGGGTACAGCTTGATAAAGTCATTGACTGACACCAAGTCATTTCGCGGGTGGCGTGAAGTGTTCTGCTCAATCCGCTCTAGCAGGCGGTTAGTCTCACGCTTGTTTCTTTCCGCCTCCAGCATTACCTCGGCCAGAGAAGGCGGGTGAGGCAGATTTTCACCCCTAGCTGCACTGGCTTCCCCCTGCTCCGAGGCAGCAGGGTTGCTGCGGGTGTTGACCATCCTAAGAGAAAACAAGACAATGGTTTAGATAAGGATGGCTCAAACTTAGCAAGGAAGTGCAGAATGTAATGGATAACGCGGAATGCAGAGATGTTCATCCGTATGTCATGGTAATATAAAACTGCCATATATATACCAACGGTCATACACATCATACATAGTTTAGTACAAGCCCAGGCTATAGTACAACTATGATGAAAGACATTACATCTCATCGGAGGCATTCCAAGCTCCTATACATTATTTGTCTACACCTCCGGAATTGACTACACACTAAGTCGTATTCCACAAGTCACGCAGGACAGTGGAGATACAACTACTACAATACTAGTGGTACTACTACTAACTCAGACAACTCCGTAGTAGTCCTCATAGAAGTCACCTCCGTAGCCTGGAAGTTCAACGTGACCATCCGGGAACAGACGGTCCTGAGGAGCCTGTGGACCATAGGGGCTAGGATGAGGTCTTGGACCAACAAACGGTGGCCTGCGGGGACCACGGGGTGGGGTGATGCCTCCCACATCACGCCAATTCACCATGTCTGGCAGAGCTGATCTCACAGGATACAGATCCCTTGTATCCATACATCCAGCTTGCATCGCAGGTGCAAACCGAGTCAATGTGGCCCAATGATCAACATGGGTATTGAAAAGCTCCAGCCTCAAGGCCCGATTCTCTCGGTCCTTATCTTCGAGCATCTCGGCAGTGGTACGAGTTAATGAGTCCTCCTAAGTGGAGTCAGCATAGATAGCTGAAGATACCCTTGCGCTCCCGGAAGTGAAGCTGGCATGTAACGGAAGTCGGTATTCCGAAGCAGCCAGTCCGGACTCGCAAGATGGTCATCATGGAATAGGCAGCATCCTGCACAACCATCTCAACAGTAACCCCGAGTCCATAGGAACAGTGAAGGGGCTCGGTAGATCCAGGATAAGAAGGAAATATCCTGACAGTGCAGAGATATTGGCTTTGATTAAAGTCGCGGAACTGCTCTTCGACGGTGTATTCGGGCAACGGTAGCCCGTCTCGATCATTACCCGGACTAACATAGCAGTATGACCGGGCACGTCGAGGCACCGGGTCAGGCGAACCACTTGGTTTTGAACACGGTTGACCATCTGAAAGCACAACCACAATTCAAAGACATCAGAATTTCTAGGGAAAATTGGACAGCATAACAGCTGTAAATGCTCAGAAAAAGATTTGAGACATCCATAACAGTTCACAATACCACTCAACAACACCATATCAAGGTTCTGATCCAATTAGCAACATACTAAGAATAGTAGAAACTGAAGTGGGACATGTAACAACAATCCTATAAGCTACTATGGATTAGTAACACGTGAACCTGATAGAAGAAGAGAGCCTAGTCCTTAACCCACGTTGAATGAGAGGAGAATGACCCAGATCAGAGGCATAGGGTAAAGGAGTAAAAGAGCCTTACGTTCCCTCCCACAATCAATTCCCCTACATATAACTGAAGCATTTCTAGACTCAACATCGACCAGTTTGGCTCAACGAACCTACAGGCAGTCCGGCTCCGATGCCAACGCTGTCAGGCCCCCGATTCCAAGTCACATCGATCTAGCCGGTAACACCTCATATCACTTTGCGGCCTCACGCACGGTATCCCACGGGTGTCGCCTTACCATGGCCCGGGACCGTTTGCACCTTTTGGCTCACGTATATGATAGTGTCGCTAGCATCCATATGACAGAGAACCCGGGCCGACATGGCTAGTCGTGAACCCAAAGCGGCACAGACCTATGGAGACAGGCATACATGAATCACATCGAACATGTCGGTCATCAACGAGTGATTCCGGGCTGTAGCACTGGGCTAACAGGACTCCGGGGAACCCGGGCTGTAGCGGGCTAGGCAGGACTCCGGATATCACCGCGTGACATTTCCCCGAAGGGACAGACATAGGAATGAAGTGAAACACATGCTGGCCAGTCAAGTGTCCTGAGCAGTAGTGCTGGGCTAGCAGGACTCCGGTGAACCGGGCTGTAGCAGACTACTATGGCTCAAGGAACACTAGACTACATTTCCCCATAAGAAGGGCTGCCAAGGATAAACAACTAGATTGTCGAATCCCACTCATACCAAGCATTTGTATCATACACACAATATGCCCGATATGAGTACATACAACATGGCATCACAACAAAACTCTACAACTCAAGTACTTTATTTAAAGGCTCCAGAGAGCCATACATAACATGTTCATACAGATAGGGGTCACATGACCCGACACTCAAGTCATACAATCATACAAGCACATGCGGAAGCAACAAGTCTGAGTACAGACTCTAGAAAGAAGAAGGCTTCTCGAAGCCTGTCTATCTATATAGGGCCCTCCATGGCCAGGAACACCACCTGGGTGGCTAGTCACTCGTCGACGTCAAGGTCTACGTAGAACCCATCGGAGGGGGCGGTGTTGTCGTCTGAAAACAGTAATTAAGCAAACATGAGTACAAAGGTACTCAGCAAGTCTTACATCAGAACCTACTATACATGCTTATTCTCAAGAAGGTGGTGGGGTTAATGCAGCAAGCCAGCTTTGACTCTTGGCTAAGCTATCCTACGGAACTTCACCAGTAAAATAGTTTTCGCACACGAGTCCACTACTCACCAACACAATACTCCACCGGGGATCCTCCCTCGTCATCCTACGAGAGGGCCATCCTCGGTACTCACACTTATCTTGAGTCTTTTATTAGTACCCATTAACTTGTCTATGAACTGTATAGGCAACCAAGTAGTCCTTTACCGCGGACGCGGCTATTCGAATAGTTTTATACCCTGCAGGGGTGTACTTCTTCATACACGCTTTCACCACTTACCGCCGTTTACACGACATGTACTCGGCAACCTTCAAGCGGAAGCCCAGCAAGGGTGTCGGCCACGGCCTACCTAACACTTAAGTCTCTAGTCCAGGTTTATCGCCTATCCAGGTTCCATCCGTAGGGAGTCCGGCCGAGGTTTCCACATACGGCCCCGAACGATGTAAACAGGGTTCCCGAGACACCAAACGGGTGACTCGGTACACTGTGCCACGGTGTATCTACCGCAACATAGCCCACCCCTAGGGTCAGCGCTACGCACGGCCGCCAACACATAGCCTACAAGCACTAGAAACTATTTGCAACTCCTAGACAGAGTACTAGGGTGACTAAGAAGCCGAGAGGGTCCATTGGTTTCGGGCCCAATGTACGGTAGTAACTGCATCTTAAATCACACATACAGATCTCAGTTCTTAGGGACGGCCTCAATGAAACAACCCACCATGTACTTCTACATAGCCTCTCATCGATACCTTTACCAAAACATGTTCAACACATCCCTCACATTACCGGCATAAGAATTTCACTCTGGCCCATCACCCAGATGAACCAGACCTGACACAACTCTAAGCATAGCAGGCATAGCAAGGTAGGAATCACATACATGGCTCAATCAACTCCTACACATGCTAGTGGGTTTCATCTAATTACTGTGGCAATGACAGGTCATGTAGAGGATAAGGGTTCAACTACCGTAGCACACAGCAGTTTGAATCGCATTGTCTTAATGCAGTAAACAAGAGCAGAAGCGAGAACATGGGTTGTATCTGAATGATCAATGGTTGCTTGCCTGATGGAGTGGTAGTGGGATACTGCCCTTCAGTTGGATACTCGTGAATATCCTCGGAGGCAGAACCTACCACGAAGAACACATCGGAACACAATCAACACATGACGATATGCAACAATATGATGCATGCTATGACATGGCAATATGAATGTGTCTTGGCCTAATGCAAGCTATAACAGAAAGGAATGAACTCATTTGAATCAAAGATTCAAATATTAGCTCATTAAACATGGCCTTAATAGTGCATTTCCTTATTCTGCTTAAGCAGCAAGGTAAACTTGTTTTGTCATGTATGAAACCATTACAGATGGATAGATTGAATTTTTCTGATCATTTTTCATATATAAATCTTTGCATTTGGAGCTATGGTTGATTTTCTATGATTTTTAGAAGTTTTAACTATTTTCTGGAAATTCCTGAATAAAAGTAAATCCAGAAAATGCATTACTGCGTCAGCATTGTGTCATGCTGACCTCAGCAGGTCAAAGGCGCCAGCCCAGGTCAAACCCGACTGGTGGGCCCCTTCTATCAGCCTCTCAGCTAATTAACAGGATTAGATTATCACTAATTAGCTGTCAGTGGGGCCTGGGCCCACATGTCAGTGACTGATTTAATTAAAATTAATTAAAACTAATCCTAAATTAGTTAGCAGACCGGCCCCACCTGTCATCGGCTCAGGGGGGGTCTACCTGGGCCCACCCAGGAGTCAAACTGGGTCAAACTCGCCGGCGACTCGACGCCGGCGAGGCCCGAGACGGCGGAGAGCTTCGGATTTGGTCCTCCGGTGACCAAATCAACGGTGGAAACGTGCTACGCATAGCTGGGGAGCTGCCGCATCCAGTGGTGCAAGTGGTTGGACACGGGGACGCCGGAAACAATGTCGGCGACGACCTTGGCGGTCGCCGGAGCTCGGGCGTGGATGGATTCAACGCTACGGTGCACGGGAGAGGGAGCTGGTGGTGGCTACGGGCTCCTGGTGCTGCGTTGAGCACAACGGTGAGCTTGGCCTTGAGCCATGGTGGCTCTGGCCACGACGGCGCCATGGTCGGCGGCGGGATGCTCTCGGGTACGGTGGAAGTGGCTACTATAGAGGCCAAACGAGCACGATAGCTAGGGAGAAAGGGAGAGGAGCTCACAGGGGGGTCGGAGAGGGGGTCAGCGAGCTCAGGGAGGACTTAAGGCCAGCGAATCGAACGACGGCGTCCAGCGGCCGTGGACGGGGAAGAAGGGCACCACATCGTCTTGGGGTCGTCCGAGCTTGCGTGAGTCGACGGAGAGGTCCAGGGTGACGAGGCGGAGCGATTGGGCTCGTCGGAGGGGCGAGGGAGTGGCTCTGGTGGCAACTACGGCGATCGGTGGTGAGGGACGCGCTCGGCCATCGCGAGAGAGAGTGAGGGAGACGAGGGGGAGAGTGCGAGAGGATGAGAGGGGACGTGGGGGTCGCGTGGCACCCCTAGGCGTCTCCAGGCATCGGCGGAAGCAGGAGGTGGCTGGCGTGTGGCCGCGGGCGCCGGCCACGCGCTCCGCGTCCTTCTGGCGCGAGGAGGACGACGACTGGCAGGGCCAGTCGGCTGGGCCGAGCCAGGTGGGCTGGCCAGCACAGGTAAGGCCCAGGTGGGCTTCCCTCTCTCTTTTTTTTATTTGTTTCTGTTTTTCTATTTAACTGCAACTGTTGGGCTTTATTAAAAATACTAAAACGTTTCCAAAAATCCTGAAAATAATTGTGGGCTCTGTTTAGAATATTTCCAACAGCAAACATTTATTTCCAGAATTATTTGAGCATTTAATTTATTTTATAGCATTTAAATGCCCAAATTCAAATACTTATGATTTAATTCAATGACCTTCTATTGACCTAGAAAATTGTGCACCAATTTTGCCAGAGGTTTTATCCCAAGACAAAGAGGGTGAACTTTTTAGAAGGGCATTTCAGGTTCATTGAAAATAATTTTAGTAAACCCTAGTTATTTCCAGGGGGGTGTTGGGGGTTTCTGCCTTCCCCATTTCAAATTTAAGAGAAATTTAAACATGATGCACACTCTAATGCTTGAACTAGCTAGGGTGTGACAACTCACCCCCACTCAAAAGAATCTCGTCCCGAGATTTAGGATCCTCCGGGAAGAAGGTGGGGTACTCAAGTCGAAGACGATCCTCCCTTTCCCAAGTGGCTTCTTTCTCGGAATGGTGTGACCATTGAACCTTGAAAAACTTGATATTATGACGTCGAGTGGTACGCTCGGCTTGATCAAGGATACGAACGGGATATTCCCGATATGAGAGGTTATCTTGTAGATCAAGCAATTCGTGGTCCACTTCACGGATGGGATCCGCGAAGCAACGCCTGAGTTGAGAAACGTGGAAGACATCGTGAACTTTGGAAAGATGCGGAGGTAGTTCCAATTGGTAGGCAGCTTCTCCTCGTTTGGCAAGAATGCGAAAGGGTCCAATGTAATGAGGGGCCAATTTGCCTTTGATACCGAAACGATGGGTTCCCTTTAATGGAGTAACCCGAAGGTAAGCTTTCTCGTTGACTTCATAAGTCATAGGCTTATGTTTACGATCATATTGACTCTTTTGACGAGATTGGGCTGTTTTCAATTTCTCACGAATAACGCGAACCTGCTCTTCTGCTTCTTGAATCATATCCGGGCCAAAGAGTTGTCTTTCCCCGGTTTCTGACCAGTTAAGAGGCGTTCGACATTTTCGTCCATAGAGAACTTCGAAAGGAGCCTTGCCCAAGCTGGCTTGATAACTATTGTTATAGGCAAACTCCGCGAATGGAAGGCAATTCTCCCAACTCATTCCGAACGAGATGACAGAAGCTCGGAGCATATCTTCCAGAATTTGATTGACTCGCTCTACTTGACCACTTGATTGAGGATGGAAGGCGGTGCTGAAGGAGAGACGAGTTCCCATAGCATTTTGGAAACTTTCCCAAAATCGAGAGGTGAAGAGACTCCCACGGTCTGAGTTAATTTCCAATGGAACACCATGAAGAGACACTATTCGGGAGATGTATAAATCGGCTAGCTGGCTAGCGGTGATACTCTCACGAATAGGTAGAAAGTGGGCTACTTTGGAAAGTCGGTCGATCACGACGAAGATGGCATTATTCCCTCTCTTGGTCCTGGGAAACCCAGTGATGAAGTCCATACTGATTTTATCCCATTTCCACTCGGGAATAGCCAAAGGTTGAAGGGTGCCAGCAGGCCGTTGATGCTCTGCTTTAACACGACGACAAACGTCGCAATTAGCAATGTATTGAGCGATTTCTCTCTTCATCCTAGTCCACCAAAACCTCTGGCGTAGGTCTTGATACATTTTAGTACTACCGGGATGAATGGTGAGAGGGGATTCATGAGCTTCTTTAAGGATCAGCCGTCTCAGGTTTCATGCCTTTGGAACCACTAGGCGATTCCCAAAGTATACGACACCTTGATCATCAATGGAGAAACAATTCGTGACTCCTTTCTTGATGTTTCTCTTAATACAGGAGATTCCCGGATCTACCTTCTGTGCCTTGATGATCTGATCCGTAAGGGTAGGTTTCGCCACCAGGGTGGATAGGAATCCTCGAGGAACAATGTGAATATTAAGCTTACGAAATTCCTCATGGAGAAGTGGTTGACTTTGTTGTAACATCAGGTTGTTACAATAGGACTTACGGCTTAGCGCATCAGCCATGACATTGGCTTTGCCCGGGGTGTAAGTTATTCCTAAGTCGTAATCCGAGATCAACTCAACCCAACGTCTTTGCCTGAGATTCAAATCTGATTGGGTGAAAATATATTTCAAACTTTGGTGATCGGCGAAGATCTCACAACGATTACCGAGAAGGTAATGTCGCCAAGTTTTAAGTGCATGGACTACAGCTGCAAGCTCTAGATCATGTGTGGGATAATTTTCCTCATGTGGGTGTAATTGCCGTGAAGCATAGGCAATTACCTGACGATCTTGCATGAGTATGCAACCTAGTCCTTGTCGCGAGGCGTCGCAATAGATAACAAAGTCCTTGGGGAAATCTGGTGGTACCAGTACGGGAGCAGATGTCAGGCGTCTTTTCAGTTCCTGAAAGCTGAACTCGCACTGTGGAGTCCACTCGAACTTTTTATCTTTCTTGAGGAGTTTAGTTAGAGGTTTAGCAACCTTGGAGAAATTCTCGACGAAGCGGCGGCAATAGCTCGCTAAGCCAAGGAAGCTTCGAACTTGCTTGACCGTCTCAGGTGGAGTCCATTCAAGGACGGCTTGAACTCGCTCGGGATTGACAGCAATACCCTTACCAGAGATTACATGGCCTAGATAGGTCACTTCTGCCAACCAAAATTCACACTTGGAGAATTTGGCATAAAGGCGATGCTCTCGAAGTTTCATCAATACCAGCCTTAGATGTTCGGCATGTTCCTCTTCATTCTTGGAGTAGATGAGTATGTCATCGAGGTATACTACGACGAATTTATCCAAGTACTCCATGAAAACCGAGTTCATTAACCGGGAGAAGGTGGCGGGGGCATTGGTTAAACCGAAGGACATCACGGTGTACTCGTATTGGCCATAACGAGAAACAAAGGCCGTTTTGGGAATGTCCTTGTTTCTGATTTTGATTTGATGGTAGCCCAACCTCAAATCCATCTTGGAAAAGACTGAGGATCCAGCAAGCTGATCATACAGATCGTTAATCCTGGGAAGCGGGTATTTTTTCTTGATGGTGACCAGGTTGACAGGGCGGTAATCCACAACCATTCAATCCGTTCCATCCTTCTTCTTAACGAAGAGGACGGGGCAAGCCCAAGGAGAGGAACTAGGACGGATGAAACCCTTTTTCAGGGACTCATCGAGTTGGTTCTTAAGCTCGGCTAGTTCTAAGGGTGCCATCTTGTAGGGTCTTCTAGAAATTGGAACGGTTCCTGGAACAAGGTCTATCACAAACTCAACATCCCTATCAGGTGGAACACCTGGCAGTTCTTCTGGAAAGACATCCGGAAAGTCTCGTACTATCGGAACGTCCTCAAGGTCTGGAAGGGGGTTGGCATTTAGGGAGTAAAGCTGGCGCTTGGCCACTCGAGTTAAGACATTGACTGTCTTGCCCGATGGGTGAGTAAGTTGAACGGTTCTAGTGGCACAGTCAATCTTAGCATAATGAGCTGACATCCAGTCCATACCCAAGATGATGTTTATGTCCGAGGACTTGAGAGCTACTAAGGATGCAAGGAAGACAAGTCTATCGACAAGAATTTCGTTCCCATGGCTTACTCTAGAAGTTTGCCATTTGGAACCCGGAGTTTCAATTACCATGGAAGTGGGCATGTCACAGAATGTCGTGTTATGCAATCGGGCATAGTTCTCGGATATGAATGAATGAGATGCTCCAGTATCGAAAAGAACAGATGCCGGATGGCAGTTAACAAGGAGCGTCCCAAGGATGACATTGGGATCCTCATGAGCCTCCTCGGCTGAAACATAGTTGACATGGCCACGGGCAGTGGTGACCGGCTTGGCGTGGAATGTTTGTCCCGCGGGCTTACCACGGCCAACGGACTTTCCAGTTTGATTGGGGTTGTTGTTCTGGGGACACTCTCGGCTATAGTGACCCGGCTCTCCACACTTAAAGCATGTCACCACATTGGGGCGTGGAGCAGCATTAGCAGCGGGGCCACCATAGGGCTTGGGCGGTGCAAATTGCTGGTTGGGACGAGGCGCCTCAAAGGATGGCCTCGGGATGAACCTGGGTGGCAGTGCCGTGCTTGGGATCCACACCCGGCGCTTCTGAGCTCCAGAGTCGGATGAAGAGCCAAAGTCACGGGAGTGCTTGCGTGAAGCGTCATAATCAGTCTGGCCTGTCTCAGCACTGATGGCTTTATTGACCAACTTCTGAAAGGAGGTGCACTCGTGCAGACGAAGATCGCGGCGAAGCTCAGGGCTAAGTCCCTTGCGGAACCTTGCTTGCTTCTTAGCGTCAGTAGATACCTCTTCGGGAGCATAGCGTGCCAGATTTCCAAATTCACGACTATAAGCATCCACAGTCAGTCTTCCTTGGGTGAAGTTGCAGAACTCCTCCCTCTTGCGATCCATGAGACCTTCCGGAATGTGATGCTCGCGGAAAGCCTCACTGAACTCAGCCCAAGTAGTAACTTGGCCGACCGGGCGCATAGCTTCGAAGTTTTCCCACCAAAGGCTAGCAGGGCCTTCGAGGTGATAGGCAGCAAAGGTAACCTTGTCGGCTTCGGCTACGTTGGCAGAACGTAGCTTGTGAGTGATGCTGCGAAGCCAGTCATCCGCGTCGAGGGGTTTGACGGAATGGTTAAACTTTGGTGGGTACAGCTTGATAAAGTCATTGATTGACACCAAGTCATTTCGCGGGTGGCGTGCAGTGTTCTGCTCAATCCGCTCTAGCAGGCGGTTAGTCTCACGCTTGTTTCTTTCTGCCTCCAGCATTACCTCGGCCAGAGAAGGCGGGTGAGGCAGATTTTCACCCCTAGCTGCACTGGCTTCCCCCTGCTCCGAGGCAGCAGGGTTGCTGCGGGTGTTGACCATCCTAAGAGAAAACAAGACAATGGTTTAGATAAGGATGGCTCAAACTTAGCAAGGAAGTGCAGAATGTAATGGATAACGCGGAATGCGGAGATGTTCATCCGTATGTCATGGTAATATAAAACTGCCATATATATACCAACGGTCATACACATCATACATAGTTTAGTACAAGCCCAGGCTATAGTACAACTATGATGAAAGACATTACATCTCATCGGAGGCATTCCAAGCTCCTATACATTATTTGTCTACACCTCCGGAATTGACTACACACTAAGTCGTATTCCACAAGTCACGCAGGACAGTGGAGATACAACTACTACAATACTAGTGGTACTACTACTAACTCAGACAGCTTCGTAGTAGTCCTCATAGAAGTCACCTCCGTAGCCTGGAAGTTCAACGTGACCATCCGGGAACAGACGGTCCTGAGGAGCTTGTGGACCATAGGGGCTAGGATGAGGTCTTGGACCAACAAACGGTGGCCTGCGGGGACCACGGGGTGGGGTGATGCCTCCCACATCACGCCAATTCACCATGTCTGGCAGAGCTGATCTCACAGGATACAGATCCCTTGTATCCATACATCCAGCTTGCACCGCAGGTGCAAACCGAGTCAATGTGGCCCAATGATCAGCATGGGTATTGAAAAGCTCCAGCCTCAAGGCCCGATTCTCTCGGTCCTTATCTTCGAGCATCTCGGCAGTGGTACGAGTTAATGAGTCCTCTTGAGTGGAGTCAGCATAGATAGCTGAAGATACCCTTGCACTCTCGGAAGTGAAGTTGGCATGTAACGGAAGTCGGTATTCCGAAGCAGGCCAGTCCGGACTCGCAAGATGGTCATCATGGAATAGGCAGCATCCTGCACAGCCATCTCAACAGTAACCCCGAGTCCACAGGAACAGTGAAGAGGCTCGGTAGATCTCGGATAAGAAGGAAATATCCTGACGGTGCAGAGATATTGGCTTTGATTAAAGTCACGGAACTGCTCTTCGACGGTGTATTCGGGCAACGGTAGCCCGTCTCGATCATTACCCGGACTAACATAGCAGTATGACCGGGCACGTCGAGGCACCGGGTTAGGCAAACCACTTGGTTTTGAACACGGTTGGCCATCTGAAAGCACAACCACAATGTAAAGACATCAGAATTTCTAGGGAAAATTGGACAGCATAACAGCTATAAATGCTCAAAAAAAGATTTGAGACATCCATAACAGTTCACAATACCACTCAACAACATCATATCAAGGTTCTGATCCAATTAGCAACATACTAAGAATAGTAGAAACTGAAGTGGGACATGTAACAACAATCCTATAAGCTACTATGGATTAGTAACACGTGAACCTGATAGAAGAAGAGAGCCTAGTCCTTAACCCACGTTGAATGAGAGGAGAATGACCCAGATCAGAGGCATAGGGTAAAGGAGTAAAAGAGCCTTACTTTCCCTCCCACAATCAATTCCCCTACATATAACTGAAGCATTTCTAGACTCAACATCGACCAGTTTGGCTCAACGAACCTACAGGCAGTCCGGCTCTGATGCCAACGCTGTCAGGCCCCCGATTCCAAGTCACATCGATCTAGCCGGTAACACCTCATATCACTTTGCGGCCTCACGCACGGTATCCCACGGGTGTCGCCTTACCATGGCCTGGGACCGTTTGCGCCTTTTGGCTCACGTATATGATAGTGTCGCTAGCATCCATATGACAGAGAACCCGGGCCGACATGGCTAGTCGTGAACCCAAAGCGGCACAGACCTATGGAGACAGGCATACATGAATCACATCGAACATGTCGGTCATCAGCGAGTGATTCCGGGCTGTAGCACTGGGCTAACAGGACTCCGGGGAACCCGGGCTGTAGCAGGCTAGGCAGGACTCCGGATATCACTGCGTGACATTTCCCCGAAGGGACAGACATAGGAACGAAGTGAAACACATGCCGGCCAGTCAGGTGTCCTGAGCAGTAGTGCTGGGCTAGCAGGACCCGATGAACCGGGCTGTAGCGGACTACTATGGCTCGAGGAACGCTAGACGACATTTCCCCATAAGAAGGGCTGCCAAGGATAAACAACTAGGTTGTCGGATCCCACTCATACCAAGCATTTCAATCATACACACAATATGCCCGATATGAGTACATACAACATGGCATCACAACAAAACTCTACAACTCAAGTACTTTATTTAAAGGCTCCAGAGAGCCATACATAACATGTTCATACAGATAGGGGTCACATGACCCGACACTCAAGTCATACAATCATACAAGCACATGCGGAAGCAACTAGTCTGAGTACACACTCTAGAAAGAAGGCTTCTCGAAGCCTGTCTATCTACATAGGGCCCTCCATGGCCAGGAACACCACCTGTCTGGCTAGTCACTCGTCAACGTCAAGGTCTATGTACAACCCATCAGAGGGGCGGTGTTGTCGTCTGAAAACAGTAATTAAGCAAACATGAGTACAAAGGTACTCAACAAGTCTTACATCAGAACCTACTATACATGCTTATTCTCAAGAAGGTGGTGGGGTTAATGCAGCAAGCCAGCTTTGACTCTTGGCTAAGCTATCCTACGGAACTTCACCAGTAAAATAGTTTTCGCACACGAGTCCACTACTCACAAACACAATACTCCACCGGGGATCCTCCCTCGTCATCCTACGAGAGGGCCATCCTCGGTACTCACACTTATCTTGAGTCTTTTATTAGTACCCATTAACTTGTCTATGAACTGTATAGGCAACCAAGTAGTCCTTTACCGCGGACGCGGCTATTCGAATAGTTTTATACCCTGCAGGGGTGTACTTCTTCATACACGCTTTCACCACTTACCGCCGTTTACACGACATGTACTCGGCAACCTTCAAGCGGAAGCCCAGCGAGGGTGTCGGCCACGGCCTACCTAACACTTAAGTCTCTAGTCTAGGTTTATCGCCTATCCAGGTTCCATCCGTAGGGAGTCCGGCCGAGGTTTCCACATACGGCCCCGAACGATGTGAACAGGGTTCCTGAGACACCAAACGGGTGACTCGGTACACCGTGCCACGGTGTATCTACCGCAACATAGCCCACCCCTAGGGTCAGCGCTACGCACAGCTGCCAACACATAGCCTACAAGCACCAGAAACTATTTGCAACTCCTAGACAGAGTACTAGGGTGACTAAGAAGCCGAGAGGGTCCATTGGTTTCGGGCCCAATGTACGGTAGTAACTGCATCTTAAATCACACATACAGATCTCAGTTCTTAGGGACGGCCTCAATGAAACAACCCACCATGTACTTCTACATGGCCTCTCATCGATACCTTTACCAAAACATGTTCAACACATCCCTCACATTACCGGCATAAGCATTTCACTCTGGCCCATCACCCAGATGAACCAGACCTGACACAACTCTAAGCATAGCAGGCATAGCAAGGTAGGAATCACATACATGGCTCAATCAACTCCTACACATGCTAGTGGGTTTCATCTAGTTACTGTGGCAATGACAGGTCATGTAGAGGATAAGGGTTCAACTACCGTAGCACACAGCAGTTTGAATCGCATTGTCTTAATGTAGTAAACAAGAGCAGAAGCGAGAACATGGGTTGTATCGGAATGATCAATGGTTGCTTGCCTGATGGAGTGGTAGTGGGATACTGCCCTTCAGTTGGATACTCGTGAATATCCTCGGAGGCAGAACCTACCACGAAGAACACATCGGAACACAATCAACACATGACGATAGGCAACAATATGATGCATGCTATGACATGGCAATATGAATGTGTCTTGGCCTAATGCAAGCTATAACAGAAAGGAATGAACTCATTTGAATCAAAGATTCAAATATTAGCTCATTAAAAATGGCCTTAATAGTGCATTTCCTTATTCTGCTTAAACAGCAAGGTAAACTTGTTTTGTCATGTATGAAACCATTACAGATGGATAGATTGAATTTTTCTGATCATTTTTCATATATAAATCTTTGCATTTGGAGCTATGGTTGATTTTCTATGATTTTTAGAAGTTTTAACTATTTTCGGGAAATTCCTGAATAAAAGTAAATCCAGAAAATGCATTACTGCGTCAACATTGTGTCATGCTGACCTCAGCAGGTCAAAAGCGCCAGCCCAGGTCAAACCCGACTGGTGGGCCCCTTCTGTCAGCCTCTCAGCTAATTAACATGATTAGATTATCACTAATTAGCTGTCAGTGGGGCCTGGGCCCACATGTCAGTGACTGATTTAATTAAAATTAATTAAAACTAATCCTAAATTAGTTAGCAGACCGGCCCCACCTATCATAGGCTCAGGAGAGTCTACCTGGGCCCACCCAGGAGTCAAACTGGGTCAAACTCGCCGGCGACTCGACGCCGGCGAGGCCCGAGACGGCGGAGAGCTTCGGATTTGGTCCTCCGGTGACCAAATCAACGGTGGAAACGTGCTACACGTAGCTGGGGAGCTGCCGCATCCAGTGGTGCAAGTGGTTGGACACGGGGACGCCGGAAACGATGTCGGCGACGACCTTGGCGGTCGCCGGAGCTCGGGCGTGGATGGATTCGACGCTATGGTGCATGAGAGAGGGAGCTGGTGGTGGCTACAGGCTCCTGGTGCTGCGCTGAGCACAACGGTGAGCTTGGCCTTGAGCCACGGTGGCTCTGGCCACGACGGCGCCATGGTCGGCGGCGGGGAGCTCTCGGGTACGGTGGAAGTGGCTATTATAGAGGCCAAACGAGCACGGTAGCTAGGGAGAAAGGAAGAGGAGCTCATAGCGGGGTCGGAGAGGGGGTCAGCTAGCTCGGGGAGGACTTGAGGCTGGCGAATCGAACGATGGCGTCCGGCGGCCGTGGACGGGGAAGAAGGGCACAACATCGTCTTGGGGTCGTCCGAGCTTGCATGAGTCGACGGAGAGGTCCAGGGTGACGAGGCGGAGCGATTGGGCTCGTCGGAGGGGCGAGGAAGTGGCTCTGGTGGCAAATACGGCGACCGGCAGCGAGGGACACGCTCGGCCATCGCGGGAGAGAGTGAGGGAGACAAGGGGGAGAGTGCGAGAGGATGAGAGGGGACGTGGGGTCGCGTGGCACCCCTAGGAATCTCCAGGCGTCGGCGGAAGCAGGAGGTGGCCGGCGTGTGGCCGCGGGCGCCGGCCACGCGCTCCGCGTCCTTCTGGCGCGAGGAGGACGATGACTGGCAGGGCCAGTCGGCTGGGCCGAGCCAGGTGGGCTGCCCAGCACAGGTAAGGCCCAGGTGGACTTCCCTCTCTCTTTTTTTTATTTGTTTCTGTTTTTCTATTTAACTGCAACTGTTGGGCTTTATTAAAAATTCTAAAACGTTTCCAAAAATCCTGAAAATAATTGTGGGCTCTGTTTAGAATATTTCCAACAGCAAACATTTATTTCCAGAATTATTTGAGCATTTAATTTATTTTATAGCATTTAAATGCCCAAATTCAAATACTTATGATTTAATTCAATGACCTTCTGTTGACCTAGAAAATTGTGCACCAATTTTGCCAGAGGTTTTAACCCAAGACAAAGAGGGTGAACTTTTTAGAAGGGCATTTCAGGTTCATTGAAAATAATTTTAGTAAACCCTAGTTGTTTCCTGGGGGGTGTTGGGGGTTTCTGCCTTCCCCATTTCAAATTTAAGAGAAATTTAAACATGATGCACACTCTAATGCTTGAACTAGCTAGGGTGTGACAGGGACACAACATTGCATACATGATAGAACCTATGGCTGAGGCATAGGGAATGACTTTCATTTTCTCTCTATCTTCTGCAGTGGTCGGGCATTGAGTCTGGCTCAACTTCACACCTTGTAATACAGGCAAGAACCCTTTCTTTGACTGATCCATTTTGAACTTATTCAAAACTTTATCAAGGTATGTGCTTTGTGAAAATCCAATTAAGCATCTTGATCTATCTCTATAGATCTTGATGCCCAATATATAAGCAGCTTCACCGAGGTCTTTCATTGAAAAATTCTGATTCCAGTATCCTTTTGTCTTATCTAGAAATTATGTATTGTTTCTAATAAACAATATGTCATCCACATATAATATTAGAAATGCTACAGAGCCCCCACTCACTTTCTTGTAAATATAGGCTTCTCCAAAAGTTTGTATAAACCCATATGATTTGATCACACTATCAAAGTGTATATTCCAACTCCGAGAGCTTGCACTAGTCCATAAATGGATCGATGGAGCTTGCACACTTTGTTAGCACCTTTAGGATAGACAAAACCTTCTGGTTGCATCATATACAACTCTTCTTTAAGATATCCATTAAGGAATGCAGTTTTGACATCCATTTGCCAAATTTCATAATCATAAAATGCGGCAATTGCTAACATGATTCCGACAGACTTAAGCATCGCTACAGGTGAGAAGGTCTCATTGTAGTCAACTCCTTGAACTTGTCGAAAAACTTTCGCAACAAGTCGAGTTTTGTAGACAGTAACATTACCGTCAGCGTTAGTCTTCTTCTTGAAGATCCATTTATTCTATATGGCTTGCCGATCATCGGGCAAGTCAATCAAAGTCCAAACTTTGTTCTCATACATGGATCCCATCTCAGATTTCATGGCCTCAAGCCATTTCATGGAATCTGGGCTCATCGTGGCTTCCTCATAGTTTGTAGGTTCGTCATGGTCAAGTAACATGACCTCCAGAACAGGATTACCGTACCACTCTGGTGCTCATCGTACTCTGGTTGACCTACGAGGTTCGGTAGTAACCTCATCAGAAGTTTCATGATCATCATCATTAGCTTCCTCACTAATCGGTGTAGGACTCATTGGAACTGATTTCTATCATTAACTACTTTCCAATTTGGGAGAAGGTACAATTACCTCATCAAGTTCTACTTTCCTCCCACTCACTTCTTTCGAGAGAAACTCCTTCTCTAGAAAGTATCCATTCTTAGCAACGAATATCTTGCCTTCGGATCTGTGATAGAAGGTGTACCCAATAGTCTCCTTTAGGTATCCTATGAAGACACATGTCTCCGATTTGGGTTCGAGCTTATCAGGTTGAAGCTTTTTCACATAAGCATCACGGCCCCAAACTTTAAGAAATGACAGCTTAGGTGTCTTGCCAAACCACAGTTGATATGGTGTTGTCTCAACGGATTTAGATGGTGCCATATTTAACGTGAATGCAACCGTCTCTAAAGCATAACCCCAAAACAATAGTGGTAAATCGGTAAGAGACATCATAGATCGCACCATATCTAATAAAGTATAGTTATGACATTCAGACACACCATTACGCTGTGGTGTTCCAGGTGGCATGAGTTGGGAAACTATTCCACATTGTTTCAAATGAAGACCAAACTAAAAAATCAAATATTCACCTCCATGATCAGATTGTAGAAACTTTATTTCCTTGTTATGATGATTTTCCACTTTACTCTGAAATTCTTTGAACTTTTCAAATGTTTCAGACGTATGTTTCATTAAGTAGATATACCCATATCTTCTCAAATCATCTGTGAAGGTTAGAAAATAATGATACCCGCCGCGAGCCTCAACACTCATTGGACCGCATACATCAGTATGTATTATTTCCAATAAGTCAATTGCTCACTCCATTGTTCCGGATAACGGGGTCTTAGTCATATTGCCCATGAGGCATGGTTCGCAAGCATCAAGTGATTCATAATCAAGTGATTCCAAATGCCCATCGGCATGGAGTTTCTTCATGTGCTTTACACCAATATGACCTAAACGGCAGTGGACAAATAAGTTGCACTATCATTATTAACTTTGCATCTTTTGGCTTCAGTATTATGAATATGTGTATCACTACAATCGAGATTCAACAAAAACAGACCATAAAAGATATTACTCATATAAATAGAACAACCATTATTCTCTTATTTAAAAGATTAACTGTATCACATTAAACAAGATCCAGATATAATGTTCATGCTCAACACTAGCACCAAATAACAATTATTTAGGTCTAAAACTAATCCCGATGGTAGATGTAGAGGTAGCGTGCCGACGGCGATCACAATGACTTTGGAACCATTTCCCACGTGCATCGTCACCTTGTCCTTAGCCAATCTTCGCTTAATCCATAGCCCCCTGTTTCGAGTTGCAAATATGAGCAATAGAACCAGTATCAAATACCCAGGTGCTACTATGAGCATTAGTAAGGTACACATCAATAACATGTATATCAAATATACCTTTCACTTTGCCATCATTCTTATCTGTCAAATACTTGGGGCAGTTCCGCTTCCAGTGACCAGTCCCTTTGCAGTAAAAGCACTTAGTTTCAGGCTTAGGTCCAGACTTGGGCTTCTTCCCTTGAGCAGCAACTGGCTTGATATTCTTCTTGAAGTTCCCCTTATTCCCTTTGCCCTTTTTCTTGAAACTAGTGGTCTTGTTAACCATCAACACTTGATGCTCCTTCCTGATTTCGACCTCCGTAGCCTTTAGCATCGCGAAGAGCTCGGGAATTGTCTTTTCCATCCCTTGCATATTGTCAGATTCCGGGTTCTGACAAAACCCTTGAGGTTTGAACACTAGGGTGCGCACGAAGATCTCTCCCACTCCAGCCCTCACCCTCACCGCAATCTCAAGTCTTAGCGCGCCGAACTCGCAGAACAAAGGGACACAAGATTTATACTGGTTTAGGCCACCGTTGCGGTGTAATACCCTACTCAAGTGGTGTGGTGGATTGCCTCTTGGGCTGAGGATGAACAGTTACAAGGGGAAGAACGGCCTCCTGAGGAGAGATGTTCTTGTGCTTGGAGAGCTTGTGTGGTGTCTGGTGGTCTGGATGATCCTCCCCTTGCTAAGGTGGTGGCTAGTCCTATTTATAGAGGCCCTGGTCCTGTTCCCAAATATTGAGCGGGAAGGGATCCCACAACGGCCAGTTTGAAGGGGGACAGCTAGTACAAGTTATCCTGACAAAAGATGGTCTTTGCCTGCCAAAGGCTCTGGTGGTGATGCCGCCTTGGGCTCCACGGTGACCTCCGTCCTGCCGTCTTGCTGGTCTTAGTCTTGTTGCACCGATATGGAAACCTTCGCTTGATGCCTCAAGACTCCACGCCTGTGCTTGCCTCTTTAGCACCAAAGAGGAAACGAGGACACTGCGCGCGCTGGCGCCCGCCTGGTGCCCCCCTGGCCTTGGTCGTCATGGCTTACGTCACGGGGACCTCACGAGGTGCCCCTTGCCTTGATCTCTCCGCTCCTCGCGAGCCAACCTAGTGAGGCCGTCCCCAAGGAGGTCTTGCGTCGTCCGCCTCACGAGGCTTGGCCCCTCGCGAGGGTCTTTAGTGCTTCCTGGTGAAGATGGGCCGTATGGGGCCACTGGTAGAGACACGCCGTGGGCTGCAGGTAGGCAAGTCTGGGGACCCCCGTTCCCAGAACGCCGACAGTAGCCACCGGGCCCAAGGCGTGCTCGAACATGGCTTCGAGGCGAAGCCAAGGGGCAAGTGCGAAGCAAGATGGGCCCCACAGCCTGCGGCCTCAGCTGACGTGTGGCGACCGATGGGATGTGGGCGGCCCCGCTTCCCCATGCAGCCTTGGTACCCGCCTAGCTAGGTGGCCATCGTGATTTACACGGTTATCCCTCATTTCTTGGCGACGCGCCCCTCCTAGTCTCCTGCCTTTCCGAATCAGTAACCTCCTCTTCCAATCTATCCCGAGCTCAGCCATCCTTGTCGCCATGGCACCCCGGCGAACGGAGAAGGCAAAGGAGAAGTCTCAGTCTTCAGCCGGGCCACCCCCGACCATTGAACTCACTGTGGGCCGGTCATTGGATCTCAACCAGGAGGCCATGGACAAGGTCCGCCCAGCGCTCGACATTGCCTTCAACAAATGGGGGAGACAGCGGCTTGGCCCGCGTCCCACGCCTCTATCGATATGACAGCCACTGAGGTCCAATTCTTCATTGACGCCCTGTGGGCTGGCCTGATTCCTCCCTTCTCTGCCTTCTTCAATGCCATGCTCTCCCAGTATCAGATCCATATGTTGCACCTAGATCCCCAATCAGTCACCCTTCTTGTTGTCTTCGCCTTCGTTTGCGAGGCTATGGTAGGCATTGCTCCTTCCATGGCCCTACTACGCCATTTCTTCTCGCTACACCTGAATGATCCTCGGCAAAGCTCAGGATGCCTGAGCTTCCAAGCTGTGGCCACGACGGCCGGCTTGGGAATCTACTTTGAGTTCTCACCGTCCACGAGTGGGTTTCAGACATCATGGGTGTATGTGGATGTTGGCGTTCTCAGCCCCCTGCTCTCGCCGCCGTCGGCACCCGCCGTTCCCACCTCCGGCCAGGGCCACGAGAAGCTCGTGGACTCCCGCCTTGTCTTTGTCTCGCTCCGGTTGAAGAGGCTGAAAGATCTCGGCGTGACTGCGCCCATGGTGGTGAAGGAGTTCCTCTGACGCTGCATCACTCCACTCCAGGGCAATTCCCAGCTGATGTGGGCCTTGTCCGGTGTCCAGGATCGCATGAGGCTTCAGGAAGCGGGGCTTCCGCTCGAAGCACGAAGAACGATGCTCGAGGTCTTGACGGGCGACCCCTCGCTAGCCGACTTGCCGCAGGAGGGTTGTCTCTTGTATTGCTGCTCAAACAGGGTGGAGTTCACGGGGCAGATGCCCCCCTACGATGAATGGAGGTTGCGCCCAGGTGGCCTTGAAGGGCCCCGCGAGAACCTTGTCTCCGTGGCTCCCCTCCCTGCCGCCAGCGCCAAGCTTGCCCCAAGAGTGGATGCAGGGGGACGAGCTCCGCTGGAGGCCGGAGGCGTGGGTGCTGAGGCGTCAGCACCGCTCGAGGCTCCCGAGGTGCCATCCTCGGGAACCTGTGACTCCTGCCTGGGGGCGACAGCTGAGGGGGTGACACAATCCGCTGCTCCTGAGGTTGAAGCTCTTGAGGTCTTGGCGGGCCATCATGAGGCGGTGCCCGAGGGCTCTCCTCACCCCAACACTCCCGAGGTTGTCTCCTCGCGAGCCTCAACAATCGTGCCCCGCACTGGTTTCCACGTCCAACGCTTCAGCCGGCTCCGTTTGGACTTCGACGCGCTTCGCAAGAGGAAAGGGTCTCCAAGCTGCAGCAATGGTGTCGTCTGGCCGTTGAAGCATAGGAAGTATATCGCCATAGACGACTGAGTACCTTATCTTTGTGATTTCTTGAGTGCTGCTTCTCCTCCTAACGGTGGCTCCTCAGGGTCCCCTCTGCTAGGGCCACAAAGCCTCCCGGGAAGCAACCTCCTCCAGTCTCGAATGCCCCACTGGCCTTGAGCGCCCCAAGTCAGCGCGCCGCACCGGCGCGAGGTCGGCCGGAGTGGCAAGCATGCTAGCCTGGTGCCTTGAGCCCGCGCGTTTTCTATCTCTCCTTCATGGCCTCGCCTGGGGCACGGCAAGCATGCCAAGTGATCCCCCTCTGGTTGTGGATGGCGGCTGGATGGCTTTGATACTGGCTTCTACTTCGAGCATTGGGCCCTCACCTATCCAGGCCTCCATCATGGCCCAGACGATGATCGGGGAGGCGCCAGCCCCCAGCCCCCTGCTGGTAGGGAGTGAGCCGCTTCGGGCCCCTTCAGCGACCCTGCTGCGGGAGATGGGTCTGGTCGTACACTCAAGCTTGCGCATGAGCGGAGAGTCATCCGCCACGAGCTCTTCTAGGAGGTAATGGGCGCTATGAGCCGGCTCGACGGAGAACTCACGGATGTTGACACGCGCCTTGAAACCAAGGGCCTCCGGTTGGCGGAGGAGTGGCACCAACTGAAGGTAGCCATCAACTTCTGGCGGCTCCAGCGTGAGCATGCCAACGCGGAGGCTGAGGCATGCCTGGAAACCTCCCGCGAGGCCAGCGCCCGAGCCTTGGAGGAGGCCAGGGAGGCCGATCATCGTCGCGCGGTCTCCGAGGAGCGCAGGCAGGAGCTCCTGGTCTTGAACGCCTCTTTGGAGCAGCAGGTGGAGGCACGCAGGGCCGCCGTAGCATCGATGAAGGGGACGCCTGTCGAGGAGGAAGAGATCCGGAAGCACAAGGAGACGCTGGCGCTGGAAGCCACGGAGTGCAGCCTTGAGCTTGAGAGGTTGGAGACGAGGGAGCGCCAAGTTGCCCAAGCGAAGGATGCCGCTAACGCGCGCGAGCCGAGGATCCAGAAGGAGGTCGATAGCAGGGTGGTGGAGGCTCGTGCTAACCTCGACAGCAGGTATGGCACGAGGCCGGAGCTTGCGGGAGCCGAAGCTGATGGCTGGAGTTCCGTCTTGATGTCGAGGTTGGCGGAGGCGGAGCAGCGCGAGAAAGCTACCGCTGCCACCTTGATCTCTGTGCAGGCCGAACTGTCCTCTGCCCACGCTGAACTGCTCCCACTCCATCAGCGGGTCACCGCCGCCAAGTCCCTCGCACAGCAGAGCAGGGAGGAAGCGCTCTGTCGGTGAATGCTGGAGCGCGTTCCCCCCCC
>NC_041380.1:291884304-291907044 GCF_002162155.2 Triticum dicoccoides | reverse complement strand
TAGGAACAGAGCCAACGCGGTGTTGGGCGCCATCTACGACGAATATGCCCCTCATCCCCACTCAGACGATTATGCCAGCCATCTTCACTTTTTCAGGGATGTGGTGACACGCCTGGAGAACCGATCCGAGAGGGCTCGCGAGCTTGTTGAAGAGAGGAGCCGTGACCTGATCGGGCGCGCGTTCTCCGGCGTCTTCAGCCACCTCCAGAACATCAACCCTAACTTCGATTTTGACACTGCCATTTCTCCTGTACCCGGGGCCATCCGGGGCGACCTGGCGTGCTGTGTGGAGGACAATGTGGATGCTCTAGTCAGGGCCTTCGCCTCTGAGGACGACACGGTGGTGATCGCGGCGGATGAAGGTGACGTGGTCGACGATGGTGAGGGCAGCGTCGGCAATGACGGCGGTGATGCTAGCTACAGCGACAGCGATGCCAACGACGCGTCAGAGGGCGACCCGGAGGACGCAGTGAGCGACATGTCCGATTGAGCCTATGCTTCCTTGTCGTTGAACATGCATGCGAAAGCTCGGGCACGCCCCTGGAAGTTGTAAGAGCATTTTGGGAGGGGGAGCCCCTCATGTAAACAGATTACTGCTTCTATTCCCTAGGCCAAGCTGGAGATGTGTTTTCATGAGCCCGCGAGTCCCGCCGCGAGCTTACTACTGCAGTTTACCTTAGTCAAGACCAGTTCCAAACCGGCTCGTGAGGTTGTGAGCTTCTGAGGGGCCTGTCGATCCGTCTGAGAGGGCCTCGTGAGAAGCAAGCGCTAGCCATGGAAGGACGTGCGCGCAGCGCGCATGCCACGCCCATCCCCCGCTCGCGAGGGGCCCACGAGGGGGAGGTAGCAGATGCGATCTTCGAATCAAGGCAAGGAACCAAATCGCAAGAAATCGCACGAACGGGAAAAGACACACCGGCGCATAGCAATGAAAATTCAACTTCAAACTTAAATCCAAGGCCAGAAAATAGGGCTACAGAAAGGAGGTTAAAAGCAAATGGCCGCGTCCGGTGCCTAGTCTAGTCTTCTGCTCTTCCACCAGCACGGAGCATGGCGCATCCACTAGGACGTGGGCGGGAGCCCCCGAGGCCCGAGGGCGGCTCTGCGGAAACTCTGGGGCGTGTACAGCCCCACTCATTATTACATGAGAGTGTCACGAGCGGAAACCTTCACAGGCGCAAGCCTTGCTTCATATCGCCAGACGAGGGCCCCGCCTTGCGCCACCCTCGACCACCGTTGGGGCGTCCGGAAACCAAGACAATGCCAAGGGGCAAAGGGGACGCCAGCGGCGCCCTCGGCGACCACGGGCCCTCTGTCGGGGGGACGGGCCTTGCTCCCGGCTCCTCCCCCGCAGCCCCCAATGCACCTCCCTGGCGAGATGGGGGCTGCCGTGCTAGGGCCATCGTCCACCACTGTGACCTGATTCACTTGCGACCCTGGGTTAGCGTAAGCATGCTCCTGCGAGATTAGTGGTACCCAGTAGCTGTTGTCGACGGCGTGGTTCGTGAGGCCCCCGGGTGGCTCTTGGAAGGCCTCAACTTCCAGCGTCTCCTCTTCCCAACCCGGCTCGAGGAACGAGCCAGGTCATCTTCTGGCGTGTACTCCTGGCCCATCATGCGGGGCACATAGGCCTCCACCGTCGCCTCGGAAACCTTGCTGAAGTGCCCCACGCTCCATGCCGCCTGGCCCGGCGCGCCAGGGTAGTAGGGAGGCATCCAGCCGAAACCGTGGAGGGCGATGCTTATGCCTGCACCCATTAGGGGAGGCACAGGTGTGGTTGGGTGTCCGGCCTTGTTGGTTGTGCCGGTGCCGATGAAACCTCCTAGTGCGCCTGGGGGCACGCGTGCGCGATGAGGCTCACTGTGCGGTCCGAACGCAGCCTGAAGCGTAAGCAAGGAGCAGAAAGGTGGCGCACCCCTGGCTGCGGCATCCAATAGCTCGGCCACACGCTCCAGCAATGCATCTCAGCCGCTCTCCATCAGTCGGCATCACATCAGCTCCCGCGCCACCATGAGCGCGGCCCTCATGTTCGCTTGTTCACATCGGGTGTGCGACGCTGTTGCCGCAGCGTAGCAGGAGGCTCTTGCAGCGGCCCGCGCTTGCCGTGGAGTAAGGGTGGATGGCGTTTGACCACGCCGACTGCACCCCGCAGTGTTTGCCAGTGCGCGTGTCACCTGGAGCGTGGGGTTGGGGTCTTCTTGGGCGGACGACGCTGCCCGAGCTGGCCTAGCTGCCCAGTGGTCAGCATTGGTCCTCGGGTCGCCGGACAGCGGAACCGCGGAGTGTTGGTGGATCAACTGGCGGAAGAGAGGCTCCAGCGCACCCCTACCTGGCGCGCCAAATGTCAGATTCCGGGTTCTGGCAAAACCCTTGAGGTTCGAACACTGGGGTGCGCATGAAGATCTCTCCCCCTCTAGCCCTCGCCCTCACTGCAATCTCAAGTCTTAGCGCGTCGAACTCGCAGAACAAAGCGACACAAGATTTATACTGGTTCAGGCCACCGTTGCTGTGTAATACCCTACTCCAGTGTGGTATGGTGGATTGCCTCTTGGGCTGAGGATGAACAGTTACAAGGGGAAGAACGACCTCTTGAGGAGAGGTGTTCTTGTGCTTGGAGAGCTTGTGTGGTGTCTGGTGGTCTGGATGATCCTCCCCTAGCTAAGGTGGTGGCTAGTCCTATTTATAGAGGCCCTGGTCCTCTTCCCAAATATTGAGCGGGAAGGGATCCCACAACGGTCAGTTTGAAGGGCGACAGCTAGTACAAGTTATCCTGACAAAAGATGGTCTTCGTCTGCCAAAGGCTCCGGTGGTGACGCCGTCTTGGGCTCCACGGTGACCTCCGTCCTGCTGTCTTGCTAGTCTCGGTCTTGTTGCACCGATATGGAAACCGTTGCTTGATGCCTCGGGACTCCGCGCCTGCGCTTGCCTCTTTAGCACCAAAGAGGAAACGAGGACACTGCACGCACTGGCGCCCGCCTGGCCTTGGTTGTCATGGCTTACGTCATGGGGACCTTGTGAGGTGCCCCTTGCTTTGATCTTTCCGCCCCTCGCGAGCCAGCCTGGTGAGGCCGTCCCCGAGGGGGTCTTACGTCGTTTGCCTTGCGAGGCTTGGCCCCTCGCGAGGGTCTTGAGTGCTTGCTGGTGAAGATGGGTTGTACGGGGCCACTGGTGGAGCCACACCATGGGCCGCAGGCAGGCAAGTCTGGAGACCCCCGTTCCAAGAACGCCAACGCATATTATAGTTCATCACGAAGCCTTTATAGCTTGGTGGGAGTGATTGAAGAACTCTGTCAATGACACTATCATCAGGAAGATTAACTCCCTGCTGAGTCAAGTGGTTGTGGTACCCAGACATTATGAGTATGTGTTCACTGACAGAACTATTATCCTCCATTTTGCAGTTATAGAACTTGTTGGAGACTTCATATCTCTCAACTCGGGCATTTGCTTGAAATATTAACTTCAACTCCCGGGACATCTCATATGCTCCATTATGTTCAAAACGTCTTTGAAGTCCCGATTCTAAGCCATAAAGCATGGCACAGTGAACTATCGAGTAGTCATCAGCTTTGCTCTGCTAGACGTTCATAATGTCCGGAGTTGCTCCTGCTGCAGGTCTAGCGGTGCTTCCGGGACATAATTCTTATGTGCAGCAATGAGTATAATCCTCATGTTATGGACCCAATCCGTGTAGTTGCTACCATCATCTTTCAACTTAGCGTTCTCTAGGAATGCATTAAAATTCAAGGGAACGGTAGCACGGGCCATTGATCTATAACAACATAGATATGCAAAAAACTATTTGGTACTAAGTTCATGATAAATTAAAGTTCAATTAATCATATTAGTTAAGAACTCCCACTTAGATAAACATCCCTCTAGTCATCTAAATGATCACACGTGATCCATATCAACGAAACCATGTTCGATCATCACATGAGATAGAGTAGTTTTCAATGGTGAACATCACTATGTTAATCATATCTACTATATGATTCACGTTCGACCTTTCGGTCTTAGTGTTTCGAGGCCATATCTGCATATGCTAGGCTCGTCGAGTTTAACCCGAGTATTTTGCACGTGCAAAACTGGCTTGCACCCGTTGTATGTGACCATAGAACTTATCACACCCGATCATCACGTGGTGTCTTGGCACGACGAACTGTAGCAATGGTGCATACTCAAGGAGAACACTTATACCTTGAAATTTAGTGAGGGATCATCTTATAATGCTACCATCCTACTAAGCAAAATAAGATGCATAAAGGATAAACATCACATGCAATCAAAATATGTGACATGATATGGCCATCATCATCTTGTGCCTTTGATCTCCATCTCCAAAGCACCGTCATGATCTCCATCGTCACCGGCTTGACACCTTGATCTCCATCGTAGCATCGTTGTCGTCTCACCAACTATTGCTTCTACGACTATTGCTACCGCTTAGTGATAAAGTAAAGCAATTACATGGCGATTGTATTTCATACAATAACGCGACAACCACAAGGCTCCTGCTAGTTGCCGATAACTTTTACAAAACATGATCATCTCATACAACAATTTATATCTCATCACGTCTTGACCATATCACTTCACAGCATGCCCTGCAAAAACAAGTTAGACGTCCTCTACTTTGTTGTTGCAAGTTTTATGTGGCTGCTACGGGCTTCTAGCAAGAACCGTTCTTCGCATCAAAACCACAACAATTTTTCGTCAAGTGTGTTATTTTAACCTTCAATAAGGACCGGCCGTAGTCAAACTCGATTCAACTAAAGTTGGAGAAACAGACGCGCGCCAGCTAACTGTGTGCGAAGCACGTCGGTGGAGCCAGTCTCATGAACGCGGTCATGTAATGTCAGTCCGGGCCACTTCATCCAACAATACCGCTGAATCAAAGTAAGACGTTGGTGGTAAGCAGTATGACTATTATCACCCACAGCTCTTTGTGTGCTACTCGTGCATATATCATGTACACATAGACCTGGCTCTGATGACACTGTTGGGGCACGTAGTAATTCAAAAAAATTACTACGATCACGCAAGATCTAACTAGGAGATGCATAACAACGAGAGGGGAGTGTGTGTCCACGTACCCTCGTAGACCAAAAGCGGAAGCGTTTAGTAACATGGTTGATGTAGTCGAACGTCTTCACGATCCAACCGATCCAAGTACCGAATGTACGGCACCTCCGTGTTCAGCACACATTCAGCACGATGACGTCCCTCGAGCTCTTGATCCAGTAGGGGGACTAGGGAGAGTTCCATCGGCACGACGGTGTGGTGACTATGATGATGAAGTTACTGGCGCAGGGCTTCGCCTAAGAACTACGACGATATGACTGAGGTGTTAAACTGTGGAGGGGGCACCACACACGTCTAAGAGATTGTCTGTTGTGCTTTGGGGTGCCCCCCTACCCACATATATAAAGGAGGGGGAGGAGGAGGCCAGCCAAGGGGGAGGCGCGCCAAGGGGGGAGTCCTACTAGGACTCCAAACCTAGTAGGATTCCCCCCTTCCTTCCAACGGAGAGGGGGAAAGGGGAAAGGAGGGAGAGGGAGAAGGAAAGAGGGGGGCCGCGCCACCTCCCCTTGTCCAATTCGGATTGGGGCAAGGGGGGGTGCCCCGCCTCCTGTGGCCTGCCTGCTCTCCTCCACTATGGCCCATTAGGCACAATAACTTTCCCGGGGGGTCCGGTAGCCTCCCGGTACTCCGAAAAATCCCTGAACCTTATCGGAACCATTCCAGTGTCCGTATATAACCTTCCAATATATCAATCTTTACCTCTCGACCATTTCGAGACTCCTCATCATGTCCGTGATCTCAACTGGGACTCCGAACAAACTCCGGTCATCAAATCACATAGCTCATAATACAAATCGTCATCGAACGTTAAGCGTGCGGACCCTACGGGTTCGAGAACTATGTAGACATGACCGAGACACATCTCGGGTCAATAACCAATTGCGGAACCAGGATGCTCATATTGGATCCTACATATTCTACGAAGATCTTTATCAGTCAAACCGCATAACAACATATGTCATTTCCTTTGTCATCGGTATGTTACTTGCCCGAGATTCGGTCATCGGTATCATAGCTAGTTCAATCCCGTTACCGGCAAGTCTCTTTACTCGTTCCGTAATGCATCATTCCGTAACTAACTAATTAGTCACATTGCTTGCAAGGCTTAAAGTGATGTGCATTACCGAGAGGGCCCACAGATACCTCTCCGATACTCGGACTGACAAATCCTAATCTTGATCTATGCCAACTCAACAAACACCTTTGGAGACACCTATAGATCATCTTTATAATCACCCAGTTACGTTGTGATGTTTGATAGCACACAAGGTGTTCCTTCGGTATTTGGGAGTTGCATAATCTCATAGTCAGAGCAATATGTGTAAGTCATGAAGAAAGCAATAGCAATAAAACTAAACGATCATTATGCTAAGCTAACGGATGAGTCTTATCCATCACATCATTCTCTAATGATGTGATTCCGTTCATCAAATGACAACACATGTCTATGGTCAGGAAACTTAACCATCTTTGATTAACGAGCTAGTCTAGAAGAGGCATACTAGGGACACTTTGTTTGTATATGTATTCACACAAGTACTAAGTTTCCGGTTAATACAATTCTAGCATGAATAATAAACATTTATCATGATATAAGGAAATATAAAGAACAACTTTATTATTGCGACAGTATGGTCAGTGATGTTTGCCGCCAAGGCCTTGAAGTTCATTTTGTATGTCACTGAGATGGTCAAAGCTTTGCCGGCAGCTTTCATTCCCAATGCGCTTGAAGGAATTGAATTTTTCTCAAAGAGTGTCAATACAAGATTCTTTCTGAGTTGAAACTCCTTCATTGATCTTCTTGAGGATGTCCCACAAATCCTTCATAGTTTCACACTAGTGATAGCGAAGAAATTGTGCTCGATTGAGGTGGCCACCAATCTCATCTTTGGCTTGAGCATCCAGCTGAATGAGCTTCTGTTCTTCGCCGATAGGGGCTTGAGGTACAGCGATTGTGAGCCTGAATTGCTCCACATTCCACATATCATCATCTATAGCAGGGAGACGGATCTTCATCTTCTCCTTCCAGAAGGGGTAGTCCGTCCCATCGAATATGGGAATCTTGAGATGCGGTTTGTAGTTCATTGAAGACATACTCATACTCCAAAGTCGTTAGACTAAAATGAGCAGAGTCAAGGAGTACCTTGCTTTCATACCAATTGTAGGAACGAAGTATGTCTACCAGAGGGGGGTGAATGGGAGTTTTAATTTTTACGGAAAACTCAAAACTCTCAGAACCCAGCAGCGAAACAAAAGAAAAATAAACTATAGTGAACTAAAACAGACTACCCAAGGGAAACTAAGACATGCATTGATACAAATCACATGAATGAAAATGCATAGAGGGTAAACATGGGTGATAGAGATAACCAAAGATGATTGATAGCGACAAGGTATTTGTTCGACCAGTTCGTCCTTCAGCACAAGGACTATTTCTAGTTGGAGGGGTTGTGACTTAACACGGAATATAAACTCTCTTTAGGCTATTCTCCTCAACAATCGATTCGTCAACCGATGCCAATTACTTGTGGTAGATATTTGAAGGCGATCTCCTAACCTTTACAGACTTCTTCTTCAAGAACCACAATCACTCTTGGTCTCTGAAGAAATTGACACCTAACTGTCTAGAGAGTTTGCAACTCTAAAGAGAAACAGGTGGAGCGTACTGGACTTAGATTCTAGTGATGCTAACCACTATCTAATTCTTCATCTCCAGGGGTTTTTTCTCTCAGTGGATTTTGAACTCAAATTGCTCACATAGTGGGTTGCTCAACAATCTTCTCGGAATCAAACAAATCAGCCACTAGACAAAGCCCGTGCGGGGTGGCTATTTATAGACGCAACCTTCCTAGATGGGAAATGACCATTTTGGACAAGTGGTCCAGCCAATGGCCAACCGACGCATTTGCAATGGTCGGATTTTGGAGCAACGGTAACATTACTTGAGGAACAAGTAATGCTAACTCCTCGGCCCGAGACAAATCTCTCACAGTGAAGAAGATCAGAGTATCTTGCTAGCAAGTATTTGCTCAGAACACAAAGAGATTTCTCTCAGATCTTACATATGATTTGGGTTTAGCATCAGAGAATCAAAGCTTCGAACGCTACACCCCTCTTAATAGTACGGTGGTCCTATGACTCAAGGAAAGAATAATAAGAAGAACGAAATAAATACTACGTCTTCACTTTGTCTTCATTGTTCCTGAAGCACAGTCATCTTCTTCGAACAGACACCGAACCAATTACTTGATCTTCAGTAATTTTTTAGGGGTCACTCTTGTTAGCTTCATCTTCGGTGATAACCTTCGCTCCAACGCAGGGAGATTATATTCGTCGTTTGGATCAAACTCCTCGACATCTCAGGGACCTGTTACTCTATGTGCACTAGCAAACACATAAGTCCCATATTGTTTATGTCAACAAACTCCAAAACATAAGGGGCATATCATTGCACCAACAGAACCAGTTATAGCTAAAGATGAGATTATCATTTACAATGTTGATCCAGTTGTGCCTAATGCTTATATTGAAAAAAACACCATTTCCTGTTAGGATAAAGGAACATGCTAAGGTATCAACTATGGTTTGCAAAAATTAAAGTAGAACCTAGTGTTGCTATGGTTGTGGATCTCTTGGTCGAAAACGTTGATGGGCATGTTTTTTGCTGCTTGTATGAAGGTGCTAGAATTGCCAAACCCGATGAAAAAGATAAACATAGACCTGGGGTTGGCATGCATGTTGTCTCAGTTAAAATCAGAGATCATTGCTATCATGGCTTGTGTGATTTAGGTGCTAGTGTGAGTGTTATTCCTTTTACCTTATATCAAGAAATTATGAACAAAATAGCACCCACTGAAATAGAAGACATAGATGTTACTATTAAACTTGCTAATAGAGACACCATCACACCACTTGGGATCATTACAGATGTTGAAGTCTTGTGGGGAAAATAAAATACCCTAATGATTTCTAGTTCTTGGTTCCCCATAAGATGACTTTTGTCCCATAAATTTTCGTAGACCTTTCTTGAACACTGTCAATGCTACAATAGATTGTCGTAAAGAAACTGTCAGTGTTATCTTTGGTGATGAGTCTCATGAGTTTAATTTCTCTAAGTTTTGTAGATAACCTCGTAATAAAGAATTACCTAGTAAGGATGAAATAATTGGTCTTGCTTCTATTGCCATGCCTCTTACTGATCCACTAGATAAATATTTGCTTGACCATGAAAATGATATGCACTTGCGTGAAAGAAATGAGATAGATAAAATATTCTTTGAACAACAACCTCTCCTTCAACATAATTTGCCTATTGAAACTCTAGGAGGCCCTCCTCACCTAAAGGTGATCCTGTGTTTGAATTAAAACAATTTCCTGACACTTTGAAATATACTTATCTTGATGAAGAAGATATATCATGTTATTATTAGTGCTAAACTTTCAGAACATGAAGAAGAAATATTATTAAAAAATTTGAGGAAGCACAGTGCTGCTATTGGATATACTCTTGATAATCTTAAGGGCATTAGTCCCACTCTCTATCAGCACAAGATTAATATGGAACCTGATGCCAAACCCGTTGTTGATCACCAACAACGATTGATTCCTGAGAAGAAAGAAGTGGTGCGAACTGAAATACTAAAACTTCTGGAAGCTGATGTCTACTACGCAACTTTATTCTTGTAGACACGTGTTGGGCCTGCAAGCGCAGAGTTTTGAAGGATAGTAGCAATTTTCCCTCAAGTGGATGACCTAAGGTTTATCAATCCGTGGGAGGCGTAGGATGAAGATGGTCTCTCTCAAACAACCATGTAATCAAATACAAGAAATATCTTGTGTCCCCAACACACCCAATACAATGGAAAATTGTATAGGTGCACTAGTTCGGCGAAGAGATGGGGATAAAAGTGTAATATTGATGGTAGAAATATATTTTTATAATCTGAATAAATAAAAACAACAAGGTAGCAAATAGTAAACGGGCACAAAAACGGTGTTGCGATGCTTGAAAATAAGGCCTAGGGTCCGTACTTTTGCTAGTGCAATCTCTCAACAATGCTAATATAATTGGATCATATAACCATCCCTCAACGTGCAACGAAGAATCACTCCAAAGTTCCTATCTAGCGAAGAACATAAGAAGAAATTATTTGTAGGGTACGAAACCACCTCGAAGCTATTCTTTCCGATCGATCTATCCAAGAGTTCGTACTAAAATAACACCAAATAATTTCAGATTCATAATACTCAATCCAACACAAAGAACCTCAAAGAGTTCCCCAAGATTTCTATCGGAGAAATAAAATACAAGAACGTGCATCAACCCCTATGCATAGATTACCCCAATGTCACCGCGGGAATCCGCAAGTTGAGTGCCAAAACACATATCAAGTGAATCAATATGATACCCCATTGTCACCAGAGTATTCATATGCAAGACATATATCAAGTGCTCTCAAATCCATAAAAGAATTCAATCCGGTAACAACGAAATCTCAAAGGGAAAATCTTAATTCATCACAACAAGATAGAGAGGGGAAAACACCATATGATCCGACTATATTAACAAAGACCGCGATACATCAAGATCATGACATCTCAAGAACATGAGAGAGAGAGAGAGATTAAACACATACCTACTGGTACAAACCCTCAGCCCCGAGGGTGGACTACTCCCTCCTCATCATGGTGAAGATGGCCACCGGAGATGATTTCTCCCTCCGGCAGAGTGTCGGAACAGGTTCTAGATTGGTTTTCGGTGGCTACAAAGCCTTGTGGCGGCGGAAATTCTGATCTATGGTTATTTCTGATGGTTTCTCTATTTATAAGATTTTTTGGCATCAATTTCACGCGAAGATGGGCCTCGAGGCGAGCACAACCCATCGGGGCGAGCCTGGCCCACCAGGCGCGCCCTGATGGGTTGTGCCCTCCTCGTGGCTCGTCTGGCCCTCCCACGAAGCTTCGGGGGTCTCTTTTGTTCCAAAAAAATCGTCAAAAAGTTTTAGCTCATTTGGAGAACTATCATTTTTGCACAAAAACAACACCACGGTAGTTCTACTGAAAACAGCGTCAGTCCTGGTTAGTTCCATGCAAATCATAACAAAATCATATAAAATTGTTGTAAACATGGCATGAATACTTCATAAATTATAGATATGTTGGAGATGTATCAGCATCCCCAAGCTTAATGCCTACTCATCCTCGAGTAGGTAAATGATAAAAGAAATAATTTATGAAGTGTGAATGCTAGCAAAGTGCATAAGTTTGATCAGTGATTATTTCAATCACTTTTCCTAGCATCATAACAACAACTCTTTCTTACTAAACTTCTGATGTTAAAGTAGCAACCAATTCACATGTTAAGGTTCAAACGATGAATTCTCTTGAAACTCAACAACCTATGTTCTCAGTCACCAAGAAATTGTAATTCAACTTATTCAACGGAGTTTAAGTAAGAGCTCCACATACACAACCACCATATAGTCTTCTATGATTGCTAACACTCACTGCATACACATGAGCAAAACGTTTCAACCGGACACATAGAAAGATAGGGGCTTATAATTTCGCATCCCAGCATATTCACCTCAAGGGTGATGTGAACAATAATAACTCATGCTACCCATATCCAACTGGATATATGTGCCTAGATCTTTCCTCACCAGATGATGCTTGCCAAAATAGAAAAATAAAAAGGAATAGAAAGAAGAACTTGACTCTTTGCATAAAAGTAAAAGATAGGCCCTTCGTAGAGGGAACCAGAGGTTGCCACACGCTTATTTGTTTGTATGCTCAACCCCTTAGTGCCAAATAACGTCACATTGTATTTCCCCTTGTGATGGCAACCTTTATTATGCAGTCTATCGCTTTTATTCTTCACCATCACAAGTTTGTACAATGCTTAATTTTCCCTTACACTAAATGATCTCACACTTTTAGAAGCAATTTTTATTGCCTTATTGCACCGATGACAACTTACTTGAAGGATCTTGCTCAATCCTTAGGTAGGTATGGTGGACTCTTGAAGATAAGATTTGGGTTTAAGAGTTTTTGGATGCACAAGTAGTATCTCTACTTGGTGCAGAATTTTTGGCTAGCAAGGATGGGAGGCAAGCACCACATGTTGAAGGATCTATGACAATATAACTTCTGTGTGAATATGAACAAACATAAACCATTACGTTGTCTTCCTTGTCCAACGTCAACAATTTTGGCATATAATATTTTGATGGGGGCTCACAATCACAAAAGATTTCCATGATAGTGTATTTGCATGTGAAAGTTCTCTTCCTTATAGTAATCATTCATGAATTGCTTGTATGACCAATATTGTGATTGTTAAGCTTCAAAAGATTTCACTTTCTAAACCCAATGTGAAGCTACCACTAGGCATGATATAATTTCAACTTCATGATATTCAATTCATTCAACAATTTACTCATAGGATATAAGTGAAGCACAAGAGTAAATGACAAGCTACTCCAAAAAGATATAAGTGAAGATCAAGCGAGTAGTTAAGTAAATAGGTAGCTATTTGAGGACTCTCTCTTATTCAAAAACTTTCATATCTAAGCATTTTATTAAAATAGCAAGCAAGACAAAATAAAATTACATTCCAAGAATACACTACAAGAAATATGTCAACTTGTGACCACCACTATTGGTCACTGAAAGATCATCGTTTTTCATTTGCGACCTTTTTGTGACCAAAAACAGAAGGTCAAAAGCTGGCGGTCATAAACTGACTATAGCGACCTTTCTTTTGGAATGGTCGAAGACGTTTATGACCAAAATACGTCTACTGTGGCGTTTTGGTCACTAGCAACCTCCCCAGGCCACGTAGGCATCCAGCGTGGCAATCTGACATGGCACAAGATTCAGCCCGGTCCAATTCGATTTTCTACATGGGCCTAGCCCAACAATTCGGCCTATTTGTGTTTTTTTCTCATATTAATTTTGGCTAGGTAGATGGGCCAAGCCCAACAATTAAGCCTTCTCATTTTGGGGCCGTGGCCTTTTCCGCTAGAAAGTTTTAGTTTTTTTGTAATATTAAAAAGGTCCACTAGTCAAATGGGTCCCAGATGTCAGGTTCAGGTATGTGGGTCCCAGCTAGCAAGTTCATATTCTTCATATTTCAATTTAACAGTAAATAAATAACCAGTATTTAAATTGGCACAAACAAAACACACACATAATACTCCAAATATTATCAGCCAGATTCAGTACAGAGCTCCTATTGTACAAATAACATATACTTTACAATCTCTACACATAATAAGCTCATACAAGCTCTACAAGCTCTACACGTGATACGGTGCCCTGGTGTTAACCCTGTAGCTCTACAAGTGTCTTCAATCTTCTTCAACATGGAGCTCCTTTGGTAGCGAGCACAAACTGGGCACTTGCATCATCACAGGAAGGCAATTTTAGATCATAAAAATGAATGTTCCCAGCACAGTTTAGAGAAAAGAACCAAGTAAATTTGCCCTCAATCATACAAACAAAGTTTAGAGAAAACCAAACATGAACAAGCACTTATTATGCAGTTTTTAAAGTTTTTAATACATTTATTTTCTATTAGCAAAACTGAATATGCTACTTCCTGATTCATGGCTGCATAGTTCAGCTAGCTACACCAGTTTGCTCTCATGCAAAAATTAGAAAGAAAAAAAGAACAACAAATAAATCAACACTAATTTCTCTAACACATACAGTAACTTGATGATATAACTTGTATAACTTGTATATTTGTCAACGGAAAACGGGATGCAAAATCATGTTTCAGTCCAGATCAATCTATCATGAGAAAACATGTATAACTCCCACTATAATTTTTTAATGCAGTTGTGAATTATCCTGAAAACTTGTGCACTTAATGATGGTTAGATCCATCTTACAGAATAGTCAGCTTCCAATATAAGTTAGGTACAGAACAGAATGTATAAGCACGAAGTAAGATAGGCCATGCATCAAACACAGAAATAATTTTACTAGGTAGCAGCATAGTAAGTTGGTTTTTACTAGGTAGCGGCATAGTAAGTTGTGACATTTAAAAAAACCAGTAAGAAAACCAGCGGCGGCTACTCCAGCCCGCTGCTCTCCTCCTGGACACCTCCGCTGTATATTTAGCTAGCAATCAGCAGCAGCAAGTACAGAGTAAACTGGGACTTTGTTGTAGCTACAGAAACTGAAACAACACACACATCATGGAATTTCATATCATAGCCAACAAATATTTTACCAGAACACAGGGTGTTCTTCTCTGTATTTTAGAAACATGCAAACAAAGGTTTCAGTAAAAATAAACAAGTGGAGTAGACAAATTATCAGCAAGAAATCAATGGCCAGATGAGCACCACCACAACAAACCGGCACTAACACTTGGTCATCGACGCGATACCCGAGCAAAGAACTAGCTCGCACACGCAAGATGATGATTGCATACATACAAATCATGTGCTGGCAGAAAAAAAAATCCAAGCATGAGCTCATCTTCGCTACTCTGTTTGGTAACTAACAACCTAAATAAAATAAAATAAAAACATGACTTGTTCATACAGATCCCTCTAAAATTCCTTGGGACAAGTGCATCACATATTCATCAACTTAGCAGCAGAAGTAGTGAGCACAGGAAGAGGGGGGCGGAGATGGAGGAGCTACCTGCCGCGGTCGCAATGGAAGCAGAGGAGCAGACCCCTCCTGCCCCTCCCCCACAAGCAGGACAGGGCTGTCGGCTGGGCACGCCCCTACTCCTCCACCTCCTCGAGCAGGAGACCCCCTTCCCCTACTATTGCTTCGTGCGCCACATCACTAGTCACCTCCTCATGCAAGAAGTACACAATAAATAGACAGACGGTCAGTGAGGTACATTTTCACAGCAACAGAAGCTTAGAATTAACAGAAATGCACACTCAAATGAAGTCACTAAGATACTTATGTCCACCACATGGTGTAGAATTTGTGGTATATAATTGCAACACATGAACCAAAAGAGGAATAACATCATCACCAAGAGTTTCTGATGATAAGTATAGCTCCCTACAAAAAAAGAACTAAGGGCACAGTGACTAAAGCATGGCTAAATATGAGTCCTGTCCTAAGTAGGATGTGCAGTTTGTATACTTGGGAAGCATTATGTTTGTAGATTTCCCAGGCGGAGGTGCTGGTATCAGCCCATCATTATGTTCTTCCCTTGGTTTTATCCTTTCTCTGATTTTATTTGGGTGAGAGATACACTTGGGAACATACAAACGGAGGAAGACACGGCCCCAAAGTGAAAAGAGACTTGCAAAGGTTCAGAGAAAACAAAGACCCGACCATTGTCCAACTTGCAAAGGTTCACTTCTCAACAACATAAAATAAAATAAGACTTGCCAAGGTGCAAAGGTTCATAGAAAACAAAGACCCAACCACTGTTCCAACTTGGAAAGGTTCAGAGAAAACAAAGCATCCAGTCCAAGGATACCACCCGCTACATTCAGAAATGTATAGCAATTACCCTGTTCCCTGATAAGTCAGTCAGAACACCACGTCCCTTCAAGTCACAAATGAACTTGACAGGTAGCTCAGCGATAGAGCATCACACAACATTATATAGCTGCTTCTTATCTCGGAAGCACAACACACAAACCAGCTAGTATTTTTCTCAATTCAGGTAAACCACATCCTCAACAGAGCGCGTTGAGAGCATCAGTATTCCACCACGCACATGGAGATCATTCACGCGAAATTGGCCAAATGATTAAACGATACTACTACATTTCACCACTGCAGTTGGTTAAACGATACTAGTGCATGTTCAACAGGCATAAGCGAACGATACGCAACATAGATAGATAGACATTCGGTAGGTTCCATCTCATCTCACGACCATAAAGTAAACCACCACACGAGACTGATAACTTAAACTGCCACACGAGACTTGATAACTTAAACAGAGACGATAAGTTGATAAGCTTGTGGATTTAATGGCTGGCGGCCGACCTCCTAGTTGTTATTCATGCCCTCCAGCGGCGGGGGCGTTGATTGGCCTGGCTGACGCTGATGGTGCGGCCGCCAAGCTCCTGGTCGTCCTAATCTACACCATGGCTTGCTGACAACCCCACAAACAGGTTACACAATAGCAGAATACACACGAACCAGATTGGAGTGTTACCTTTTTTGTAGCCATGGATGGCGTGGAGAAGAGGAGGAGGACGGCCACCGGATGCCTGGAGCAGGAAGAACGAATGAACACCTGTACTGCAGAATGAATTGTGAGGAAATTTGTCAAGGGGGAGGGCCGGAGTGGGGAGAGAGATTCATGGATGAGATTCGGGAGTACCTCAGCAGCCAAGTAGGAGCGGAGGACGACAGCAGTCCGGCGTCTCTTGTACAACAGCGGAACATGAGCGAGAGGAGGTGAGGTGGGGTGGGGTACCGCGGCGGTGAAGAAGGTCTTGTCGCTGACCTCGGAGAGCATAGTCATGGCCAGCGACTTGGTGAGCCCCTGCAGCAGGAAGGAACCAAGCGAAAAAACAAGGTCAATTCAGCAACCTCCACCTGCGCCGTGCAACAAGAAAGAGAGGAGAGAGGGGGAGGGAGGGAAGCTGACCTCGAGCAGAGACGGCGACATGGTGGCCGGCGGCGGAGGGAGGCGCCAATTTAGATCTAGGGGTGAGGAGAGGATGTGTGGGGACCTTGACGAAGAACTCGGAGACGGCGGGGACCTTGACGACGAACCCCGCGGCGGGATCCCAGACCTGGTGGGTGAGGACGGCCTTGGCGCCGGTGCCGGGGCGAGAGCGGTGGGTGGAGCCGCGCCGGAGTTGGTGCGGGCGTGGGGTAGCAGGTCGCAGGTGCGGCCCCGCGGAGCAAGACCCTCCTGGCCGTGACGGCGCGGCCCTCGACACCGCGGAAGCAGACGCCAAGAAGAGCAACCTCGCCGAGGAGGCAATGGCGAGGGCGGGTGAGGCGGAGGCCTTGAGCGCGAACGTCGACGGCGGAGGAAGGGGACGGTGGACGGGGGGCTTGGATTGGATCTGGGGAGAATGGGTGCGGCGGCTAGCGGGGAGGAAGGGGAGGGGATCGAGAGGAGCTCCGCCAGATCTGGAAGGGGAGAGGAGGAGCAGAGAGCGAGGGAAAGAAAGGAGGCGGGGGGTGGATGGAAAATGACCACGGGACAGAGCTAGGGTTTCGGGGACACATCCATGTTTGGTGCGGGCCGTTGGATCCAGGGGATCCGACGGTGATTTACCCATATTCCGTGTGAGAGGCCCCTGGACCAATCAGAACGCAGTATACAGGTATGATATTTTGACCATTTAAATTGGTCATAATCGACTAAAATTATGTGCTAAATCGTGTTAGCTATTTTATTATGACCTGAAAATTTGAAAAAAAAATGTTTTATTGTGTCAGCAAATTTGACTATTGTTTTCAGGAATAATCATAAATTGAAATAAGATAAATATTTTTTAAAAGAGTTATGAGAAATGAGTTCTTTTAAATTATTTTTTCATTTTTTGAGTGTTCGAAATGAGCTTTTTTGTGAAGGACCTACCAAATATTTATTGCAAAATTGTACCAAATAAATTTCCTAAAATACTAGGACATATTTAATTCACAATTGACCAAATGGTTGGGTGTGAGAAGCTTTGATCCACCTCTCGTGAAAAAGACAAATTTCTGTCGATTCAGTAGGAAGCGGGTCAAATTTGAACTGTAGCTGCCTTCTAGTTTGCTCTTTATTTTTTCCAAAAATCATTTCTAGATACATAAGTATCTATTTAATCAGAGAAACACCAATAAAATTCCAAGATTCAACCACTAGCTAGGAACGGTCATTCCCGCCGTTTTGACCGCATTTTGAAACAGGCATAAAAATTCAAAATAATTCAAAAAATTGGGAAACCTTCGCATTGTGTCATTATATGTGGCCAAGTTCCCAGGAAAAATAACAAACTTGTAATACGGCAATTATTTTAAAAAAGTGTTCTCAGAAACGAGCTATCACGTGTGGAGATCAATGGCTTTCAAGCCAAATGATCAATCTTATGGCCACATTCATGGCATAGTTTGTTCAAATGATCTCATATTGTGCACAAGGGTGCATATTGGAATGGCAAACAATGTTGCCTAAGGAAGTTTTCATTTTCTTTGGACGAAAAAACCATTTTCCATTTTTTGAGTGCCCAAAAGGAGGTTTTTTGTGAAGGACCTCCCAAATAATTGTTGCAAAATTGGACCAAATCATTTTTCTAAAATAGTAGGCCATATTTAATGCACAATTGACAAAATGGTTGGGTGTAAAAAGTTTTGATCCACCTCTCATGAAAAAGACAAATTTCCGCCGATTCAGTTGGAAGCGGGTCAAATTTGAACTGCAGTTGTCTCATAGTTTGCTATTTATTTTTTCCAAAAATCATTTCTAGGTACATAAGTACCTATTTAATCATAAATACATGGCTTGGTGGTGATACATCGAGGTTTGGGCGGTGGCCGAGGGCCCCAACTCTAGAGCGCGTAAACTCGCATGCCCGCCGCGTGGTCACCGCGTGACCCTGGCATTGCCATGTGTTCTCGGCGGCATAGGCATGTCTAGTGGGTTGGGCACTCCCCAGGTAGGTGCTAGGAAGAAAATTACAACATAAGATTCTCACGAGGAGACCGATCGATGCTCAAACATGAATTAGCAGCCAAGTGTTTGATTAGCGGTACGGGAAATGTACATGGCTAATGGGCGTGAGTTTTGGCTGAGGATGATCAGTTACTAAGAAGACCGTCTTCACAAATTTTCAGCTCAAAAGGAGGAGCCTAGGTGGTACTTGCTTTGCAAACTACCACACTGGACATAACTACGAATGTTGAAGCTCGGCTCAAAATAATAAATGGATTGAGCTGGTATTTGTTGGAGGATGGTTATTTGGGCATAGGAAAGCACTGTAGAAAATGGATACTATTTGGACATGCCAAAGTGGTACTTCCTTCACAAACTGTTGTTCTGAACAGAATAGGAAAATGAATATTTTTGAATTATTTTTGAACTAGGCAAGGAAGGTTTTTACATATTTGACGAAGATATGACCCAAAGAATTTATGAGATTTTTTGGGAATTTTGGGAATGACAGAAATATAGGTTGCTTCACAACCTAGGGCAAAAACTGCCACATGGACATGACACATAGGCAAAACTGATGAGGTGGCGCCTAGTCATAGCAACCCACCACAATTTACAAGGCTATGACCATCTATATTGGTCGTTAACAACTAGAAATAAGGCAGCGGACTAGCGTTGTTTGCTTTATGACCATTTCCTCTAATGAAATTATGACCTTTCTGACCAAAATGGTCGTTATGGTTTAGGGTTTAGAGCCCCCCAGACAGCTTTTGACCAATTGGTCTAAAATGGTCATAAATTTATGACCAATTCTTCGAGGGTCACTGACAGAAGGTCATAAGTTGACATATTTCTTGTAGTGATAGCACACATCATGTGAAGAAGCAAAAACTTAGGCTCAACTGATACTAACCGATAATTGTTGAAGAAGAAAGGTGGGATGCCTACCGGGGTATCCCCAAGCTTAGATGCTTGAGACTGATGTCTACTACACAACCTTCTTCTTGTAGACGTTGTTGGGCCTCCAAGTGCAGAGGTTTGTAGGACAGTAGCAAATTTCCCTCAAGTGCATGACCTAAGGTTTATCAATCCGTAGGAGGCGTAGGATGAAGATGGTCTCTCTCAAGCAACCCTGCAACCAAATAACAAAGAGTCTCTTGTGTCGCCAACACCCAATACAATGGTAAATTGTATAGGTGCACTAGTTCGGCGAAGAGATGGTGAAACAAGTGGTATATGGATAGTAGATAAAGGTATTTGTAATCTGAAATAATAAAAACAGCAAGGTAGCAAGTGATAAAAGTGAGCATAAACGGTATTGCAATGTGTGGAAATAAGGCCTAGGGTTCATACTTTCGCTAGTGTAAGTTCCCTCAACAATAATATCATAATTGGATCACATAACTACCCCTCAACATGCAACAAAGAGTCACTCCAAAGTCACTAATAGCGGAGAACGAATGAAGAGATTATGGTAGGGTACGAAACCACCTCAAAGTTATTCTTTCCAATCAATCTGTTGGGCTATTCCTATAAGTGTCACAAACAACCCTAGAGTTCGTACTAGAATAACACCTTAAGACACAAATCAACCAAAACCCTAATGTCACCTAGATACTCCAATGTCACCTCAAGTATCCGTGGGTATAATTATACGATATGCATCACACTATCTCAGATTCATCTATTCAACCAACACAAAGGACCTCAAAGAGTGCCCCAAAGTTCTATCGGAGAATCACGACGAAAACGTGTGCCAACCCCTATGCATAGGTTCATGAGCGGAACCCGCAGGTTGATCACCAAAACATACATCAAGTGTTCTCAAATTTTTAAAGACTCAATCCGATAAGATAACTTCAGAGGGGAAACTCAATTCATTACAAGAGAGTAGAGGGGGGAAGAAACATCATAGGATCCAAATATAATAGCAAAGCTCGAGATACATCAAGATCGTATCATCTCAAGAACACGAGAGAGAGAGAGAGAGAGAGAGAGAGAGATCAAACACATAGCTACTCGTACATACCCTCAGCCCCGAGGGAGAACTACTCCCTCCTCGTCATGGAGAGCACCGGGATGATGAAGATGGCCATCGGAGAAGGATTGCCCCCTCCGGCAGGGTGCCGGAACGGGTCTAGATTGGCTTTCGGTGGCTACGGAGGCTTCTGGTGGTGGAACTCCCGATCTATTGTGCTCACGGATGTTTTTAGGGTATATGGAGATATATAGGCGGAAGAAGTACATCAGGGGGGCCACGAGGGCCTCACGAGGGTGGAGGGCGCCCCCAGGGGGGTGGGCGCGCCCCCCTGCCTCGTGACCTCCTCGCAGATCCCCCGACGTGCACTCCAAGTCTTCTGGAATTCTTTCCTTCCAAAAATGAGTTCCGTGAAGTTTCAGGTCAATTGGACTCCGTTTGGTTTTCCTTTTCTTCGAAACCCTAAAAGAGGGTAAAAACAGAAACTGGCACTGGGCTCTGGGTTAATAGGTTAGTCCAAAAATGATATAAAAGTGTATAATAAAGCCCATAAACATTCAAAACAGTAGATAATATAGCATGGAGCAATCAAAAATTATAGATACGTTGGAGACGTATCAGCATCTCCAAGCTTAATTCCTGCTCGTCCTCGAGTAGGTAAATGATAAAAACAGAATTTTTGATGCGGAGTGCTACTTGGCATAATTTCAATGTGATTCTTCTTAATTGTGGTATGAATAGTCAGATCCGAAAGATTCAAGACAAAAGTTCATATTGACATAAAAATGATAATACTTCAAGCATACTAACTAAGCAATTATGTCTTCTCAAAATAACATGGCCAAAGAAAGTTCATCCCTACAAAATCATATAGTTTAGTCATGTTTCATTTTCGTCACACAAGAATGCTCTCATCATGCACAACCCCGATGACAAGCCAAGCAATTGTTTCATACTTTAGTAATCTAAAACCTATAAACTTTCATGCAATACATGAGCGCGAGCCATGGATATAGCACTATGGGTGGAATAGAATATAATGAGGGGGGTTATGTGGAGAAGACAAAAAGGAGAAAGTCTCACATCAACGAGGCTAATCAATGGGCTATGGAGATGCCCACGGATTGATGTCAATGCAAGGAGTAGGGATTGCCATGTAACGGATGCACTAGAGCTATAAATGTATGAAAGCTCAACAAAAGAAACTAGTGGGTGTGCATCCAACTTGCTTGCTCACGAAGACCTAGGGCACTTGAGGAGGCCCATTGTTGGAATATACAAGCCAAGTTCTATAATGAAAAATTCCCACTAGTATATGAAAGTGATAACATAAGAGACTCTCTACTATGAAGATCATGGTGCTACTTTGAAGCACAAGTATGATAAAAGGATAGTAACATTGTCCCTTCTCTCTTTTTCTCTCATTTTTTTGGGCCTTCTCGTTTTTATGGCCTTTCCTTTTTTGGGGGCATTCTCTTTTTTTGGCCTTTCTCTTTTTTATTCCTCACTTGGGACAATGTTCTAATAATGATGATCATCACACTTCTATTTATTTACAACTCAATGATTACAACTCGATACTAGAACAAAGTTGACTCTATATGAATGCCTCCGGCGGTGTACCAGGATTGCGATGAATCAAGAGTGACATGTATGAAAGAATTATGAACGGTGGCTTTGCCACAAATACTATGTCAACTACATGATCATGCTAAGCAATATGACAATGATGAATGTGTCATGATGAACAGAATGATGGAAAGTTGCATGGCAATATATCTCGGAATGGCTATGGAAATGCCATAATAGGTAGGTATGGTGGCTGTTTTGAGGAAGATACAAGGAGGTTTATGTGTGACAGAGCGTATCATATCACGGGGTTTGGATGCACCGGCGAAGTTTGCGCCAACTCTCAATGTGAGAAAGGGCAATGCACGGTACCGAAGAGGCTAGCAAGGATGGAAGGGTGAGAGTGTGTATAATCCATGGACTCAACATTAGTCATAAAGAACTCACATACTTATTGCAAAAATCTACAAGTCATCAAAAACCTCGGCACTACGCGCATGCTCCTAGGGGG
>NC_041380.1:291828061-291884181 GCF_002162155.2 Triticum dicoccoides | reverse complement strand
GCTCGTCCCCGACCGCCACTCATAAGGAAGACACTCAAATAACACCTCATGTTTCAAATTTGTTACATAACGTTTACCATACGTGCATGCTACGGGACTTGCAAACTTCAACACAAGCATTTCTCAATTTCACAACTACTCAACTAGCACGACTTTGATATTATTACCTCTATGTCTCAAAACAATCATCAAGCATCAAACTTCTCTTAGTATTCAACACACTCATAAGAAAGTTTTTACTAATCTTGAATACCTAGCATATTAGGATTTTAAGAAAATTACCATGCTATTAAGACTCTCAAAATAATCTAAGTGAAGCATGAGAGTTCGTCTATTTCTTCAAAATAAAACTACCACCATGCTCTAAAAGATATAAGTGAAGCACTAGAGCAAATGACAAACTACTCTGAAAGATATAAGTGAAGATCAATGAGTAGTCGAATAATTATGCAACTATGTGAAGACTCTCTAACATTTAATAATTTCAGATCTTGATACTTTATTCAAACAGCAAGCAAAACTAAATAAAATGACATCTAGAATAGCAAACATCATGTGAAGAAGCAAAAACTTAGGATCAACCGAAACTAACTGATAGTTGTTGAAGAAGAAAGGTGGGATGCCAACCGGGGCATCCCCAAGCTTAGATGCTTGAGACTTCTTGAAATATTATCTTGGGATGCCTTGGGCATCCCCCAAGCTTGAGCTTTTATGTCTCCTTAATTCCTCTCATATCATGGTCTCCCTAAATCTCAAAAGCTTCATCCACACAAAACTCAACAAGGACTCGTGAGATAAGTTAGTATAAACCATTGCAAAAACCTTATCATACTCTACTATAGCAAATAACTAAAATTATTATTCAACATTGAATACTAAATGCCTCTGCATATTTAATAGTCCTATCCTCAAATATAATTATTAAAGAAACAAACATATGCAAACAATGCAAACATAACAGCAATCTGCCTAAACAGGATAGTCTGTAAAGAATGCTGCAACATCCATACTTCCCTAGATCCAAAAATTATGAAAGAAAATTCCCACTGTAGTAAATTTATAAGATCTTAATATGCAAAAGGTTTCAACATTTTATCACATTCTGACTTTTCTAGGGAATTATTGCAACAGCGGTAAACTTTCTGTTTTCAAACAGCAACATGTGGACTTCTAAAATAGGCATAGTAAAGGCTATCAATGCCACTTTTATTGAAACAAAAGATGCAAAACATTGTTATAAATAACAGCAAGCAAATACTAACAAAATAAATTGACGCTCCAAGCAAAACACATATCATGTGGTGAATAAAAATATAGCTCCAAGTAAAGTTACCGATGAACGAAGACGAAGGAGGGGATGCCTTCTAGGGCATCCCCAAGCTTAGGCTCTTGGATATCCTTGAATATTACCTTGGGGTGCCTTGGGCATACCCAAGCTTAGGCTCTTGCCACTCCTTATTCCATAGTCCATCGAATCCTTACCCAAAACTTGAAAACTTCACAACACAAAACTTAACAGAAAACTCGTAAGCTCCGTTAGTATAAGAAAATAAATCACCACTTCAAGGTACTGTAATGAACTCATTCTTTATTTATATTGGTGTTAAACCTACTGTATTCCAACTTCTCTATGGTTTATAAACTATTTTAATAGCCATAGATTCATCAAAATAAGCAAACAACACACAAAAAACAGAATCTGTCAAAAACAGAACAGTCTGTAGTAATCTGGATAAAACGTATACTTCTGGAACTCATAAAATTCTCAAATAAATTTATCGACCTGAGGAATTTATCTATTGATCATATGCAAAAATAATTAACTAAATAGCAATATTCAAATAAAAATGGCAGCAATTCTCGTGAGCGCTAAAGTTTCTGTTTTTCACAGCATGATCAACAAGACTTTCCCCAAGTCTTCCCAAAGGTTCTACTTGGCACAAACACTAATTAAAAGCATAAAAGCACATCTAAACAGAGGCTAGATGAATTATTTATTACTAAATAGGAACAAAAATCAAGGAACAAGAATAAAATTGGGTTGCCTCCCAACAAGCGCTATCGTTTAACGCCCCTAGCTAGGCATGATAATTTCAACGATGCTCACATAAAGGATAAGAATTGAAACATAAAGAGAGCATCATGAAGAATATGACTAGCACATTTAAGTCTAACATGCTTCCTATGCATAGGGATTTTGTGAGCAAACAACTTATGAGAACAATAATCAACTAGCATAGGAAGGTAAAACAAGCATAACTTCAAAACTTTAAGCACATAGAGAGGAAACTTTATATTATTGCAATTCCTACAAGCATATATTCCTCCCTCATAATAATTTTCAGTAGCATCATGAATGAATTCAACAATATAACCAGCATCTAAAGCATTCTTTTCATGATCTACAAACATATAATTTTTATTACTCTCCACATAAGTTCTCGTGAAAAATAGTGGGAGCAAACTCAACAAAATAACTATCATGTGATTGAAAATTAAGATCAAGATGACAAGTTTTATGGTTATCATTGTTCTTTAAAGCATATGTGTCATCACAATAATCATCATAGATAGGAGGCATGCTTTCATCATAGTAAATTTGCACATCAAAGCTTGGGGAACAAAAAATATCATCTTCATCAAATATAGCTTCCCCAAGCTTGTGGCTTTGCATATCATTAGCATCATAGATATTCAAGGAATTCATACTAACAACATTGAAATCATGCTCATCATTCAAATATTTAGTGCCAAACATTTTATAGATTTCTTCTTCTAGCACTTGAGCACAATTATCCTTTCCAACATACTCACGAAAGATATTAAAAAGGTGAAGCGTATGAGACAAACTCAATTCCATTTTTTATAGTTTTCTTTTATAAACTAAACTAGTGATAAAACAAGAAACTAAAAGACTCGATTGCAAGATCTAAAGATACACCTTAAAGCACTCACCTCCCCGGCAACAGCGCCAGAAAAGAGCTTGATGTCTACTACACAACCTTCTTCTTGTAGACGTTGTTGGGCCTCCAAGTGCAGAGGTTTGTAGGACAGTAGCAAATTTCCCTCAAGTGGATGACCTAATGTTTATCAATCCGTAGGAGTCGTAGGATGAAGATGGTATCTCTCAATCAACCCTGCAACCAAATAACAAAGAGTCTCTTGTGTCACCAACACACCCAATACAATGGTAAATTGTATAGGTGCACTAGTTCGGCGAAGAGATGGTGAAACAAGTGGTATATGGATAGTAGATAAAGGTATTTGTAAGCTGAAATAATAAAAACAGCAAGGTAGCAAGTGATAAAAGTGAGCGTAAACGGTATTGCAATGTGTGGAAATAAGTCCTAGGGTTCATACTTTCGCTAGTGTAAGTTCCCTCAACAATAATATCATAATTGGATCACATAACTACCCCTCAACATGCAACAAAGAGTCACTCCAAAGTCACTAATAGCGGAGAACGAACGAAGAGATTATGGTAGGGTACGAAACCACCTCAAAGTTATTCTTTCCAATCAATCCGTTGGGCTATTCCTATAAGTGTCACAAACAGCCCTAGAGTTCGTACTAGAATAACACCTTAAGACACAAATCAACCAAAACCCTAATGTCACCTAGATACTCCAATGTCACCTCAAGTATCCGTGGGTATGATTATACGATATGCATCACACTATCTCAGATTCATCTATTCAACCAACACAAAGGACCTCAAAGAGTGCCCCAAAGTTCTACCGGAGAATCACGACGAAAACGCGTGCCAACCCCTATGCATAGGTTCATGGGCGGAACCCGCAAGTTGATCACCAAAACATACATCAAGTGTTCTCAAATCTTTAAAGACTCAATCCGATAAAATAACTTCAAAGGGGAAACTCAATTCATTACAAGAGAGTAGAGGGGGGAAGAAACATCATAGGATCCAAATATAATAGCAAAGCTCGCGATACATCAAGATCGTATCATCTCAAGAACACGAGAGAGAGAGAGAGAGAGAGAGATCAAACACATAGCTACTGATACATACCCTCAACCCCGAGGGAGAACTACTCCCTCCTCGTCATGGAGAGCACCGGGATGATGAAGATGGCCACCGGAGAAGGATTGCCCCCTCCGGCAGGGTGCCGGAACGGGTCTAGATTGGCTTTCGGTGGCTACGGAGGCTTCTGGCGGCGGAACTCCCGATCTATTGTGCTCACAGATGTTTTTAGGGTATATGGAGATATATAGGCAGAAGAAGTACGTCAGGGGGGCACGAGGGTGGAGTGTGCGCCCAGGGGGGTGGGCGCGCCCCCTGCCTCGTGACCTCCTCGCAGATCCCCCGACGTGCACTCCAAGTCTTCTAGGCTTCTTTCCTTCCAAAAATGAGTTCCGTGAAGTTTCAGGTCAATTGGACTCCGTTTGGTTTTCCTTTTCTTTGAAACCCTAAAACAAGTTAAAAATAGAAACTGGCACTGGGCTCCAGGTTAATAGGTTAGTCCCAAAAATGATATAAAAGTGTATAATAAAGCCCATAACCATTCAAAATAGTAGATAATATAGCATGGAGCAATCAAAAATTATAGATACATTGGAGACGTATCAGAGACTTCTTGAAATATTACTTTGGGATGCCTTGGGCATCCCCATGCTTGAGCTTTTGTGTCTCCTTAATTCTTCTCATATCACGGTTTTCCTAAATCTCAAAAGCTTCATCCAGACAAAACTCAACAAGGACTCGTGAGATAAGTTAGTATAAACCAATGCAAAAACCATATATTCTCTACTATAGCAAACCACTAAAATTATTATTCAACATTGCACACTAAATGCCTATGCATTATTAATACTCCTAAATAGAGTCGTTAACCAAGCAAACATATGCAAACATAATAGTAATCTGCCAAAATAGTACAGTCTGTAAAGAATGCAAGAGTATCAATACTTACCTAACTCCAAAAGTTAAGAAAAATTTGCCACACTGTAGAAAATTTATGAAATCTCATTTTGCAACAAGTTTCAACATTTTATCACATTCTAACTTTTCTAGGGAATTTTTGCAACAGCGGTAAACTTTCTGTTTTCAAACAGCAACATGTATATTTGCAAAATAAGCATGGCAAAGGCTATCATTGCCACTTTTATTGAAATAAAAGACACAAAACATTATTCTAAATAACAGAAAGAAAATCCTAACAAAATAAAATTACGCTCCAAGTAAAACTCATATCATGTGATGAATGAAGACATAGCTCCAAGAGAGGTTACCGATGATGTTGAAGATGAAAGAGGGGATGCCTTCCGGGGCATCCCCATGCTTAGTTGCTTAGATCTTCCTTTAATATTACCTTGGGGTGCCTTGGTCATCCCCAAGCTTAGGGTCTTGTCACTATTTATTCTCCTCATATCGACATCTCACCCAAAACTTGAGAACTTCAATCACACAAAACTTAACTGAACTTTGTGAGATAGGTTAGTATGATAAAGAGCAAACCATTTCACTTTTGGTATTGTCAAAGACAAGATCCATAATTGTTCTCACACAATTACTGCTGTAGAATATCATTTCCACAATTTATATTGAGCAATATAAGCCATGGAAATTAAAAAAACAAGTAAACTATGCATTGAAAATAGAATCTGTCAAAACAGAACAGTCTGTAGTAATCTATACTCCAACCATACTTATGCTAATCCAAAAATTCTGGAAAAAATAGGAAAACCTGGGTAATTTGTCTCTTAATATTATGAAAAAAGAATCATCATTTTATCATGCTTATGTTAAAAATGAGAACTGTTTTCCTAAGCGCAAAACTTTTTGTTTTTCAGCAAGATCAAATCAACTATCACCGTAAGCCATCCCAAAGGTCTTACTTGGCACTTTATTGAAAAAAAGCCATAAAGCATGATTAATACAGTAGCCTGCTACCTCTTGAGCACTGTGTTGGTTTTCCCTTGAAGAGGAAAGGGTGATGCAGCAAAGCAGCGTAAGTATTTCCCCCAGTTTTTAAGAACCAAGGTATCAATCCAGTAGGAGACCACGCGCGAGTCACCTCGTACCTACACAAACAAATAAGAACCTCGCAACCAACGCGATAAAGGGGTTGTCAATCCCTTCACGGCCACTTGCAAGAGTGAGATCTGATAGAGATAATAATAATAATATAAATATTTTTGGTATTTTTATGATATAGATTGAAAGTAAAGATTGCAAAATAAAATAGATTGGAAACTTGTATGATGGAAAATAGACCCGGGGGCCATAGGTTTCACTACTCGCTTCTCTCAAGATAGCATAAGTATTACGGTGGGTGAACAAATTACTGTCGAGCAATTGATAGAAAGTGAATAATTATGAGAATATCTAGGTATGATCATGTATATAGGCATCACGTCTGTGACAAGTAGACCGACTCCTGCCTGCATCTACTACTATTACTCCACACATTGACCGCTATCCAGCATGCATCTAGAGTATTAAGTTCATAAGAACAGAGTAACGCCTTAAGCAAGATGACATGATGTAGAGGGATAAACTCATGCAATATGATGTAAACCCCATCTTTTTATCCTCGATGGCAACAATACAATACGTGTCGTTTCCCTTTCTGTCACTGGGATCAAGCACCGCAAGATTGAACCCAGAGCTAAGCACATCTCCCATTGCAAGAAAGATCAATCTAGTAGGCCAAACCAAACTGATAATTCGAAGAGACTTGCAAAGATAACCAATCATACATAAAAGAATTCAGAGAAGATTCAAATATTGTTCATAGATAAACTTGATCATAAACCCACAATTCATCGGATCTCGACAAACACACCGCAAAAGAAAATTACATCGAATAGATTTCCAAGAGAATCGAGGAGAACTTTGTATTGAGATCCAAAGAGAGAGAAGAAGCCATCTAGCTACTAGCTATGGACCCGAAGGTCTGAGGTAAACTACTCACACATCATCGGAGGGGGCATGGAGTTGATGTACAGGCCCTCCGTGATCAATGCCCCCTCCAGTGGAGCTCCGGAAAAGGCCCCAAGATGGGATCTCTTGGGTACAGAAGATTCTGGCGGTGGAAATACGGTTTCGTGGTGCTCCGGGATGTTTTCGGGGAATATGAATATATATAGGAGGAAGAAGTAGGTCGGTGGAGCAACAAGGGGCCCATGAGGGTGGAGGGCGCGCCCCCTGCCTCATGGCCTCCTCGATTGTTTCTTTACGTCCACTCCAAGTCTCCTGGATCATGTTTGTTCCAAAAATAACGCTCCCGAATGTGTCATTCCGGTTGGACTCCGTTTGATATTCCTTTTCTGCGAAACACTGAAATAGGCAAAAAAACAACAATTTGGGCTGGGCCTCCGGTTAATAGGTTAGTCCCAAAAATAATATAAAAGTGTAAAATAAAGCCCATTAACATCCAAAACAGATAATATAATAGCATGGAACAATCAAAAATTATAGATACGTTGGAGACGTATCAAGTATCCCCAAGCTTAATTCCTGCTCGTCCTCGAGTAGGTAAATGATAAAAACAGAATTTTTGATGTGGAATGCTTCCTAACATATTTTTCAATGTAATTTTTCTTTATTGTGGCATGAATGTTCAGATCTGAAAGATTCAAGATAAAAGTTTAATATTGACGTAAAAATAATAGTACTTCAAGCATACTAACTATCGGTGTACTAGAGTAGGGGTACCCTATTACCCCGAACTCGTGCACGGGCAGTTGCAGCGCCCCGCGGCAAGGCTTGCCGGGTGACCGCCAGGACCCTCCGTGGTTCCCTTGAAGACCATTCAAGAACAAAGTATTCAAGTCGAGGCCCCGGCAAGAGGAGCTTGCCGGGAAGGCCAACCGAGGCCCCGGCAAAAGGAGCTTGCCGGGAAGGCCAACCAAGGCCCCGGCAAGAGGAGCTTGCCGGGAAGAGACAAGACCCCGGCAAGAGGAGCTTGCCGGGAAGGCCGCTCAAGACATACCAAGAAAGCTTGCCGCGACGCGCCCTGCGTCCCGGCAAGATCCGGCGAGCGACAAGCTTCCGGACGCGACAAGACGACGGCCGCGGCAAGGAGCTTGCCACGGGAAACCCCCACTGCGTGCCCGCGCTCCACCTCACCTGCTAACGTGTCGCTCTGGGACTCTCCCAGAGCGCACGTGGCGGGAGGCCATGCAGCTAGGGGTACGTGGTGGCAAGCGGAGATGAAGAGAAGCCCATCGTGGCAAACGGTGGCACTCCTAATGGTCACCTTTTGCACTGTTTAGGAGACTCAGATAGGCATTTAATGCCCTTGTCCCCTGCCGTCAGAGTTAGGTAGGGTGCACTGTATCCACAGTAGCGGTAGCTACACCTACCACATCCTTTTCCATTTTTACCCTTCTTGTCTACGTTGCCCCCTGTCAGTGACCCCTTGAGTATAAAAGGAGGCCCAAGCGCAACGTAGAAAGGGTTCCGAAGGTCGGGGAGTTCAGAGACTCGGCCAGCTCGGCTCTTTCAACCCCAGAAACACTCTTACGCTCAGTCTGGCAGCGTCCATCACTCCTGAGCAAGAATCCAATATACACAAACAAGCAGTAGTAGGGTTTTACGCATCCGTGCGGCCCGAAGCTGGGTAAAAATCCCCCCGCGTGCACTGCCTCGATCCGCTCTTTGTGTGCTCTCCGCCCCCCACCGAACCGAAAAGGGGCCCTGTCCCCATAGGTGTTGGCGGGAATCAGCATCGCCCCCGGCATCTCTGGCGCGCCAGGTAGGGGGGCGTCGAGATTGTGCGAACCCGATCCGGCGTGCACGCAAGCTAAATCCTCATCGTCATAGCTCCCAAGGAGCGGGCGAGCGAAAGAGCGACGCCAGTGCGGCAACAGAAAAAGCTAAGTCATGCAAAACTTTAGATATTTCCTTTCTATATAAGGTTATCCGCCTCGGAGATCTCGTTCTTTGTACGAAAAACCTGTGCGCGGAGGAATCAACTCGTAGCTAGTCGCGCCCTTACTTTGTTGCGAGTCCGCTCAACAACTTAAGTGAGCTACCAGCGCCCTTACTTTGCTTCGAGTCCGCTCAGCAACTTAAGTGAGCTGCTAGCGCCCTTACTTTGTTTCGAGTCCGCTCAACAACTTAAGCGAGCTGCGACTAGTTGCGACAAGATTACTTGTCGGTAGCGACCCCGCCAGCAGGCTGCTGAAGTTCCGCACTCGGCGCTCGCGGCAAGGGTGCCTGCACCGACAAGTTTCCCTAGAAAGCGTAGGGTGGACGTACAAAGAGGGGTTGAACAGGAAGATAGCATGCGCTATTTATTTGAGATTTCTGCATAGACCTGTACGCCGCAGAGCCTTCTCGGGGCTAGTTGCGCTCCATGATTGCCTCGAGTCCGCTCGGCAACTTGTGTGCAGTTGCGCTAGAACCAAGAAGGTAAACCTTTCCGAGAGGCGTTGTTCCCGAATAGCCGCTAAGCGCCCGTTCCCTCAAGCGCTACTGGCTGGATCATATGCACCGGAAAGCATTCCAGTAGGCATAGGGAATATGTAGCAGAAGTCAAAATTCGCAAACGAGTTAAGTGCACTTCGGACGCTAATCACTTGCTATGTTTGAACGCAGTAATGGCCCGGGGGCTGGCAACGCCCTTAGGGCCAATATTTTTGGCGTCAAGAACGACGAAGTTCTTCACCATAAGCCTTTCTGGCAACGATCTTGCCGGGAGCCGGCGTCAAGAACGACGAAGTTCTTCGCCATAAGCCTTTCCGGCAACGATCTTGCTGGGAGCCGGCGTCAAGAACGACGAAGTTCTTCGCCATAAGCCTTTCCGGCAACGATCTTGCCGGGTGCCGGTGTCAAGAACAACGAAGTTCTTCGCCATAAGCCTTCCTGGCAACAAGTTTGCCAGAAGCCGGCATCGAGAACGTCAAAGTTCTCTGCTGAAGATAAAAGCCTTCCTGGCAACCAGCTTGCCGGAAGCCAGCATCGAGAACGTCAAGGTTCTGTGCTGAAGATAAAAGCCTTCCTGGCAACCAGCTTGCCGGAAGCCAGCATCGAGAACGTCAAAGTTCTCTGCTGAAGATAAAAGCCTTCCTGGCAACCAGCTTGCCGGAAGCCAGCATCGAGAACGTCAAGGTTCTCTGCTGAAGATAAAAGCCTTCCTGGCAACAAGCTTGCCGAAAGCCAGCATCGAGAACGTCAAAGTTCTCCGCTGAAGATAAAAGCCTTCCTGGCAACCAGCTTGCCGGAAGCCAGCATCGAGAACGTCAAGGTTCTCTGCTGAAGATAAAAGCCTTCCTGGCAACCAGCTTGCCGGAAGCCAGCATCGAGAACGTCAAAGTTCTCTGCTGAAGATAAAAGCCTTCCTGGCAACCAGCTTGCCGGAAGCCAGTATCGAGAACATCAAAGTTCTCTGCTGAAGATAGAAGCCTTCCTGGCAACCAGCTTGCCGGAAGCCAGCATCGAGAACGTCAAAGTTCTCTTCTGAAGATAAAAGCTTTCCTGGCAATCAGCTTGCCGGAAGCCGGCATCGAGAACGACAAAGTTCTCTGATGAAGATAAAAGCCTTCCCGGCAAGCCAGTATCGCTGGGGGCTGTGAGTGCCAAGAATCGTCCACGGCAAACCCGAGTTGCCGGGGGCTGCAATACCAGATAAGTCTTTCATCCCTCATCATGCATCCTCTTATGGACTGGGGAATGCGAAACCACGTTTCTTCCCGGAAACTGCCGTGCTCCCTCGACTCTAGGCCCTGGGGCTCGTTCTCGGGGCCAAGTTTGGTCGTAGTCGCAGCAGCAAAGGGATGAAACAAGGAGACCGCACCCACCTCGTTCCTGCCTCCGTTAAAAGCATGAGAAAGGTTGAGCGACGTGGGAAGGCGGCATGGCCTGTTGCCGGGAGATGAAATGTCTGTCCGAGGGATACCAAGGATTTGTTCCTTGGCGTGGGTTTAACTCGCGAGACAAATAACCCGGCAAGCATCCCCCTTTTTCATTAAAAAACATCCCACTCAGGTACAGTCCATAGAGGATGAAAAACATGAAAGAGAGGATTACAAATTTTAGATACAGCTAAGGCCCGAAGGCTTACAAATTAAAAAGATAAGATGCCCGTGATCCCTTTCCTGTCCCCCTTTTCAGGATGCAGGTCAAGGAGGCGAAAAGGGCAAAAGGAGTGCCTAGGCGAGCTACGGGTGCCAGAAGACACCAAGGGAACATCCCGGGGGCCGTCCGAAGGCCGGATGGCGACGGTGGCGCTGGAAGCGGGGCTCGAAGACGGGGCGACAGGACGTCAGCACGCTGTCGAGGGCACCACGCCCTCGTACTCCGGCTTGACGGCCTTGTCGCCTGCCCTCTTCCCCTTCCGCAGCCTCCCTACGCCAGCCGCCCAAGGAGACGACCCCGGGGAGTTCAGGAAGCCGGCGACGCGGATGATGGGGTCGCCGGTGCCGCGCAAGGCGGTGCCCGACGCCTAGTCGGACCCGCTACTCCGCCGCCCGCTACCCTCATCGTCGTTGTCGCTCCCCTCCTCGTCGCTCTCGCTCGAGGAGGGGCCTTCGCTATCGGAGGAGCTATCCACGCAGCACTTCGCCCGAGTGCCGAAGCACCCGAAGGCCTTGATGGAGAGGAGATCGCCCTCCATTAGCTTAAAATGGAGGGTAAACCCCTCCGTCAAGCTGTGGATGCGGGCGAACGTCTTCCACCCTCGATCAAGATACATCACATTAGGGGCTGGGAATGCAACGCGGACTCGCGTGCCGCTGATCCCACAGCCCCTCATGTGCAGTCTCAGCGTCTCGGGCGGCTCCACTTCCATCACGCGCGCAAATGGAGCTGGAAGCCGGAGGTGACGACGAGGCGCCCGGCGCAGCCTGACGAAAAACTCGCAAGGGTCGTCCCCTATGTGGACCGCCGTGGGAGGAAGAGCCGCCGGCGGAGGTGAAGTTGACGCGCCGCCCCGTCCGCCTCTTCCCCGAGCGCCTCGACTTCGTCCTCGACCTCGTCTGCGACCTCGTCCTCTTCCTCTTCCCCTCAAGACCGGCTCTGCCACCACGGGCGCAGAAGAGGGAGAGAGGCGCTGTCTGGCGGCGACCCTCGCTGCCACCGAGGAAGGGCCTGGGTTCCCTTTCTCCATGGCAGATGAGAGAAAGGGGAGCAGAAGCTGAAGAAAGGAGAAGATGAGAGAGTGCGGATTTTCCATGCTCCCATCCCGCTCTTTATAAAGGAGCGAGGTGGGCGCCCGGCCGCCCCACTCAGCGAATCAAGACACGGGAAGGGCAGGGAGTCGGGGCCAACCCGCTCGCAATGGCCCAGTTTCCCAATCCACCGTCCGTGACCTCAAGCGCATGGAAGCTGCTTGGCGGGGATGCAGAACTGAGGCGACAGATGAGGCAGCATCGTTCCGCCCCGTGAACGCGGGGAGTGGACGTCCTGAAAACCGCGCACCATCCCCGTCCAGTAAATGCACCACGCCCTCACACCTACCTCCGTTTAAAGAGGAGGGCGTGAATCGTCCCCATCATCGTGGCATGACGCATGCTCGGGGGGCTTAGCCCCACGCACGCCATCCACGATCTCCCCCAAGACGCCGCATTTGACGCGTGCCGTTCTAGGCGTGCGCGGTGGGAGCGGAGTTAGATTCGGCGTGACCTAGGCCGCGCGTGCCCGTGCACTGTTTTGGGCCTGGCCCAACAGCGCTTGGCACCGTGTATGGCCCAGGCCCGGGGGCTCCTGTCGGTGTACTAGAGTAGGGGTACCCTATTACCCCGAACTCGTGCACGGGCAGTTGCAGCACCCCGCGGCAAGGCTTGCCGGGTGACCGCCAGGACCCTCCGTGGTTCCCTTGAAGACCATTCAAGAACAAAGTATTCAATTCGAGGCCCCGGCAAGAGGAGCTTGCCGGGAAGGCCAACCGAGGCCCCGACAAAAGGAGCTTGCCGGGAAGGCCAAGCAAGGCCCCGGCAAGAGGAGCTTGCCGGGAAGAGACAAGACCCCGGCAAGAGGAGCTTGCCGGGAAGGCCGCTCAAGACATACCAAGAAAGCTTGCCGCGACGCGCCCTGCGTCCCGGCAAGATCCGGCGAGCGACAAGCTTCCGGACGCGACAAGACAACGGCCGCGGCAAGGAGCTTGCCGCGGGAAACCCCCACTGCGTGCCCGCGCTCCAGCTCACCTGCTAACGTGTCGCTCTGGGACTCTCCTAGAGCGCACGTGGCGGGAGGCCGTGCAGCTAGGGGTACGTGGTGGCAAGCGGAGATGAAGAGAAGCCCATCGTGGCAAACGGTGGCACTCCTAACGGTCACCTTTTGCACTGTTTAGGAGACTCAGACAGGCATTTAATGCCCTTGTCCCCTGCCGTCAGAGTTAGGTAGGGTGCACTGTATCCACAGTAGCGGTAGCTACACCTACCACATCCTTTTCCATTTTTACCCTTCTTGTCTACGTGGCCCCCTATCGGTGACCCCTTGAGTATAAAAGGAGGCCCAAGCGCAACGTAGAAAGGGTTCCGAAGGTCGGGGAGTTCAGAGACTCGGCCAGCTCGGCTCGTTCAACCCCAGAAACACTCTTACGCTCAGTCTGGCAGCGTCCATCGCTCCTGAGCAAGAATCCAATATACACAAACAAGCAGCAGTAGGGTTTTACGCATCCGTGCGGCCCGAAGCTGGGTAAAAATCCCCCCGCGTGCACTGCCTCGGTCCGCTCTTTGTGCGCTCTCCGCCCCCCACCGAACCGAAAAGGGGCCCTGTCCCCATAGGTGTTGGCGGGAATCAGCATCGCCCCCGGCACTAACTAAGCAATCATGTCTTCTCAAAATAACATGGACAAAGAAAGTTATCCCTACAAAATCATATAGTCTGGCTACGCTCTATCTTCATCACACAAAATATTAAACCATGCACAACCCCAATGACAAGCCAAGCAATTGTTTCATACTTTTGATGTTCTCAAACTTTTTCAACTTTCACGCAATACATGAGCGCGAGCCATGGACATAGCACTATAGGTGGAATAGAATGGTGGTTGTGGAGAAGACAAAAAGGAGAAGATAGTCTCACATCAACTAGGCGTATCAACGGGCTATGGAGATGCCCATCAATAGATATCAATGTGAGTGAGTAGGGATTGCCATGCAACGGATGCGCTAGAGCTATAAGTGTATGAAAGCTCAACAAAAAGAAACTAAGTGGGTGTGCATCCAACTTGCTTGCTCATGAAGACCTAGGGCAATTTGAGGAAGCCCATCATTGGAGTATACAAGCCAAGTTCTATAATGTAAAATTCCCACTAGTTTATGAAAGTGACAACATAGGAGACTCTCTATCATAAATATCATGGTGCTACTTTGAAGCACAAGTGTGGAAAAAGTATAGTAACATTGTCCCTTCTCTATTTTTCTCCCATTTTTTATTTGGGCCTTCTTTTTTCCCTCTTTTCTCTTTTTTCGTCCAGAGTCTCATCCCGACTTGTGGGGGAATCATAGTCTCCATCATCCTTTCCTCACTGGGACAATGCTCTAATAATGATGATCATCACACTTCTTTTTACTTACAACTCAATACTTAGAAAGAAATATGACTCTATGTGAATGCCTCCGGCGGTGTACCGGGATATGCAATGAATCAAGAGTGACATGTATGAAAAATTATGAAAGGTGTCTTTGCCACAAATACGATGTCAACTACATGATCATGCATGGCAATATGACAATGATGAAGCGTGTCATAACAAACGTAACGGTGGAAAGTTGCATGGCAATATATCTTGGAATGGCTATGGAAATGCCATAATAGGTAGGTATGGTGGCTGTTTTGAGGAAGGTATATGGTGGGTGTATGATACCGGCGAAAAGTGTGCGGTAATAGAGAGGCTAGCAAATGTGGAAGGGTGAGGGTGCGTATAATCCATGGACTCAACATTAGTCATAAAGAACTCACATACTTATTGCAAAAATCTATTAGTTATCGAAACAAAGTACTACGCGCATACTCCTAGGGGTAGATTGGTAGGAAAAGACCACCGCTCGTCCCCAACCGCCACTCATAAGGAAGGCAATCAATAAATAAATCATGCTCCGACTTCATCACATAACGGTTCACCATACGTGAATGCTACGGGAATCACAAACTTCACCACAAGTATTTCTCAAATTCACAACTACTCAACTAGCATGACTCTAATATCACCATCTCCATATCTCAAAACAATTATCAAGTATCAAACTTCTCATAGTATTCAATGCACTTATATGAAAGTTTTTATTATTCCTACAAGCAAATTACCACGCTGTTCTAAAGTACTCTCAAAATAATATAAGTGAAGCATGAGAGATCAATAATAAAACCACCACCGTGCTAAAAGATATAAGTGAAGCACTAGAGCAAAAACTATATAGCTCAAAAGGTATAAGTGAAGCACATAGACTATTCTAATAAATTCCGATTCATGTGTGTCTCACTCAAAAGGTGTGTACAGCAAGGATGATTGTGGTAAACTAAAAAGCAAAGACTCAAATCATACAAGACGCTCCAAGCAAAACACATATCATGTGGTCCACAAAAATAAAGCTCCAAGTAAAGTTACCGATGAACAAAGACAAAAGAGGGGATGCCTTCTGGGGCATCTCCAAGCTTAGGCTTTTTGGCATCCTTGGATTTACCTTGGGGTGCCTTGGGCATCCCCAAGATTAGGCTCTTGCCACTCCTTGTTCCATAATCCATCAAATCTTTACCCAAAACTTGAAAACTTCACAACACAAAACTTAACAAGAAAATCTCGTGAGCTCCATTAGTGAAAGAAAACAAAACACCACTTCAAGGTACTGTAATGAACTCATTCTTTATTTATATTGGTGTTAAACCTACTGTATTCCAACTTCTATATGGTTTATAAACTCCATTACTAGCCATAGATTCATCAAAATAAGCAAACAACACACGAAAAACAGAATCTGTCAAAAACAGAACAGTCTGTAGTAATCTGTAACTAACGCAAACTTCTGGAACCCCAAAAAATCTGAAATAAATTGCTGGAAGTGAGGAATTTGTATATTAATAATATGCAGAAAGAGTTAACTAAATATCACTCTCCAATAAAAAATGTCAGAAATTCTCGTGAGCACTAAAGTTTCTGTTTTTTACAGCAAGATCAAAAAGACTTTCCCCAAGTCTTCCCAACGGTTCTACTTGGCACAAACACTAATTAAACACAAAAACCACAACCGAAACAGAGGCTAGATAAATTATTTATTACTAAACAGGAGCAAAAAGCAGGGAATAAAAACAAAATTGGGTTGCCTCCCAACAAGCGTTATCGTTTAACGCCCCTAGCTAGGCATAAAAGCGAAGATAGATCTAGGTATTGCCATCTTTGGTAGGCAATTCTTCAATAAGACACCTATAACTCCTAGGAGTTTCTTTCTTTTTATCAATGTTGGGGATATCGCTTATCGGGAACTTATCGGTCGACCCATGATAAGGGGTAAATCAGACAGTTTATCAGCATATCGGCCGATTTATCGCCATTTCGGCTGATTTATCGGGGGATTTATCTTATCGGTCAGACAACGGTAAGCGATAAATCGGCCGATTTATCAAAATATCAGAAGATATCTTGAACATTGCTTTTTATTATTTATCAAACTCCTAGGCCCGAAGTCGAGAAAATCATTTGTAGCAAAAGGTTCCTTAAGGATAGTGAGAAAGTTGGGGTGAACACTTATGGATTTGAGGTCCGCATTTCCCTTACTAGAAGTTTCACCCTTATTTTTAGGAACATACATCAATTTGGCAATGTTAGCATTAGGAGGAGTGTTTTTCACGGTTGGTAATAATATCCTCAATTTTATCAATTCTAGTGGAGTCTTGATCTATCTTTTTCATTAACCATAGGTTCCTTTTCTTTAAAAAATTTAAGAGCAGCTCCTACCTTAGATCCGTATTGTGCAATTTGGTTGTGGATCTTTCTATCCAAATTTTCAATCAACTCTATGGTGGCAACTTTATTTTCAATAATTTCAAGCCGTTGCATCACGTGTTCCAAAGTTAAAATAGTTCCATTAACCAAAAGAGGTGGCGGGCCAAACAAATCTATCATAGAATTATAAGAATCAAAAATATGGCTACCCACGAAATTTCCTCCGGTAATGGTATCAAGAATATATGTATTCCAAGGAGTGATTCCTACATAAAAATTCCGAAAAAGAACGGAAGTAGATTGCTTCCTAATAGATCTATTTTGTGCATTGCAAATTTTGAACCAAGCATCTTTTAGATTTTCTCCCTCCCTTTGTTTGAAATTAAGGACCTCATTCTCGGGAGATAAAGGACTAACCATAATGACGAAGCGAGAAAAAGAAAGGGTGAAAGGAAAAGAGGGCAAATAAAACGGCAAGGGTGAAGTGGGGGAGAGGAAAACGAGAGGCAAATGGCAAATTATGTAATGCGAAGGATAAGAGTTGTGATGGGTACTTGGTATGTCCTCACTTGGCGTAGATCTCCCTGGCAACGACGCCAAAAATCCTTCTTGCTACCTCTTGAGCACTGCGTTGGCTTTCCCTTGAAGAGGAAAGGGTGATGCAGCAAAGCAGCGTAAGTATCTCCCTCAGTTTTTGAGAACCAAGGTATCAATCCAGTAGGAGACCACGCGCGAGTCACCTCGTACCTACACAAACAAATAAGAACCTTGCAACCAACGCGATAAAGGGGTTGTCAATCCCTTCACGGCCACTTGCAAGAGTGAGATTTGATAGAGATAATAATAACAATATAAATATTTTTGGTATTTTTATGATATAGATTGAAAGTAAAGATTGCAAAATAAAATAGATTGGAAACTTTTATGATGGAAAATAGACTAGGGGGCCATAGGTTTCACTAGTGGCTTCTCTCAAGATAGCATAAGTACTACGGTGGGTGAACAAATTACTGTCGAGCAATTGATAGAAAAGCGAATAATTATGAGAATATCTAGGTATGATCATGTATAGAGGCATCATGTCCCTGACAAGTAGACCGGATCCTGCCTGCATCTACTACTATTACTCCACACATCGACCGCTATCCAGCATGCATCTAGAGTATTAAGTTCATAAGAATAGAGTAACGCCTTAAGCAAGATGACATGATGTAGAGAAATAAACTCGTGCAATATGATGTAAACCCCATCTTTTTATCCTAGATGGCAACAATAAAATACGTGTCGTTTCCCTTTCTGTCACTTGGATCGAGCACCGCAAGATTGAACCCAAAGCTAAGCACTTCTCCCATTGCAAGAAAGATCAATCTAGTAGGCCAAACCAAATTGATAATTCGAAGAGACTTGCAAAGATAACCAATCATACATAAAAGAATTCAGAGAAGATTCAAATATTGTTCATAGATAAACTTGATGATAAACCCACAATTCATCGGATCTCGACAAACATACCGCAAAAGAAGATTACATCGAATAGATCTCCAAGAGAATCGAGGAGAACTTTGTATTGAGATCCAAAGAGAGAGAAGAAGCCATCTAGCTACTAGATGTGGACCCGAAGGTCTAAGGTAAACTACTCACACATCATCGGAGGGGCCATGGAGCTAATGTAGAGGCCCTCCGTGATCAATGCCCCCTCCGGCGGGGCTCCGGAAAAGGCCCCAAGATGGGATCTCTTGGGTACAGAAGGTTGCGGTGGTGGAAATAGGGTTTCATGGTGCTCCTGGATGTTTTCAGGGTATATGAATATATATAGGAGGAAGAAGTAGGTCGGTGGAGCAACAAGGGGCCCACGAGGGTGGAGGGCGCGCCCAGGGGGTTAGGCATGCCCCCCTTCCTTGTGGCCTCCTCGATTGTTTCTTGACGTCCACTCCAAGTCTCCTGGATCAGTTTGTTCCAAAAATAATGCTCCTGAAGGTTTCATTCCGTTTGGACTCTGTTTGATATTCCTTTTCTACGAAACACTAAAATAGGCAAAAAACAGCAATTTGGGCTGGGCCTCCGGTTAATAGGTCAGTCCCAAAAATAATATAAAATTGTAAAATGAAGACCATTAACATCCTAAACAGATAATATAATAGCATGGAACAATAAAAAATTATAGATATGTTGGAGACGTATCATAACCTAATCATGTGAACACACAAAAACAGTAGGTAAAAGTGTTGGGTTGTCTCTCAACAAGCGCTTTTCTTTAATGCCTTTTAGCTAGGCATGATGATTTCAATGATGCCCGCATAAAAGATAAGAATTGAAATATGAAGAGAGCATCATGAATCATAAGTTCCTCTCTCATAATAATTTTCAGTAGCATAATTAATAGATTCATCAATATAACCATCACAAGAAACATTATTTTCATGATCGAGAAGCATTGAAAAATTATTACTCTCCACATAAGCAATTTTATTCTCATTCACAGTAGTGGGAGTATCATATGAAACTTGAATAGTTCCCACATTAAGAGTGTGATGTTCAGTAAAAGGATATTCAAAATTATGACAATAATTATCACTACTTTTTATAACATAAGTATCATCACAATAATCATCATAAGTAGGAGGCATGCAATCATCATAGCAAATTTGATCATTCAAAGTAAGGGGACTAAAAAGATCTTCTCCATTAATCATAGCACCCCCAAGCTTTGGAAAAACATTAATTGCAGCAAATAAATTCTCAAACATGCCATTCTCATCAAACATAGCATCCCCAAGCTTGTGGCTTGGCATATCATAAGCATAATCATTCTCATCATTAATAGTATGAATAGCACAACCGGTATAGTAATTGCCATCATCATAATTTCCCAAGTTGGTGCCAAAAATATTTCCAAGATTATAAGAAGTATCATTATCTTCCCAATCATAATCATCACAATAAGCGGGCATAACAAAATCATCATCAATAGTGCTCTCAGACATTGTGCCATAAGACATAGAAGCAATATCATCATCAAGTGCGTTATCCTCCACAATTATTTTGATTCATTTCCATGAGGCACAACAATAATAGGAGCAACACTATTTGGGGGAGATACCTTTTTACCTCTATTATTTCTTCTTCTTCACCACATCATGTGTGGGTTTAATTAATTTTTTCAAGCTTCTTGTTGAAGAGATTGATTGGATAGGAAGATCCTCCTCGTTACCTATTTCATCATGAGAGACAATAGGAGGGGAAGTGGAAATCTTTACCCTTTCATTAGTATTCCTTTTATATTCTATTGGTTTTCCCATCTTTCTATAGTTGGCAATATAAGCATTCTCATTGCAATTTACCATGGAAAACATATAGATATTCTTTAGTTTGGTTTCAATGTCATCCGTGAGAATGAACACTTCATACCAACTATTTTACCGGAGATGATTTCCCCCTATGGCAGAGTGCCGGAACGGGGTCTAGATTGGTTTTTGGTGGCTACAGAGCCTTGCAATGGTGAAACTTTTGATCTAGGGTTATTTCTGATGGTTTCTCTATTTATAGGATTTTTTGGTGTCGGTTTCACGAGAAGATGGGCCTCGAGGTGAGCACAACCCACTGGGGCGAGCCTGGCCCACCAGGCGTGCCCTGGTGGGTTGTGCCCTCCTCGTGGCTCTTCTGGCCCTCCCACAAAGCTTCAGGGGTCTCTTTTGTTCCAAAAAAAATTGTCAAAAAGTTTCAACTCATTTGGAGAACTTTCGTTTCTGCACAAAAAACAACACCATGGTTGTTCTACTGAAAACAGCATCAGTCCGGGTTAGTTCCATGCAAATCATACCAAAACCATATAAAATTGTTGTAAACATGACATTAATACTTCATAAATTATAGATACCTTGGAGAAGTATCAGAAGCAGGTATAATCTGTCCCATAGATGATAGTAGATGGGTAAGTCATGTTCATTATGTCCCTAAAAAGGGAGGTATTATTGTTGTTCCTAATGATAAAAATGAACTTATCCCACAAAGAATTGTTACTGGCTATAGAATGGTAATTTATTTTAGCAAATTAAATAAAGCTACTAGAAAAGATCATTACCCTTCGCCTTTTATTGATCAAATGATAGAAAGATTATCTAAGCACACACACTTATGTTTTCTTGATGGATATTCTGGTTTCTCTCAAATACATGTTTCACAACCTGATCAAGAGAACCCCACCTTTACTTGTCCTTTTGGAACTTATGCTTATAGACATATGCCCTTTGGTTTATGTAATGCACCTGCTACCTTTCAAAGATGTATGACTGCTATATTCTCTAATTTTTGTGAAAAGATTGTTGAGGTTTTCATGGATGATTTTTTCGTTTACGGAACTTCTTTTGATGATTGCTTAAGCAACCTTGATTGAGCTTTGCAGAGATGTGAACAAAACAATCTTGTCTTGAATTGGGAGAAGTGGCACTTTATTGTTAATGAAGGCATTATCTTGGGGGATAAAATTTTCGAATGAGGTATTGAGGTGGATAAAGCTAAAGTTGATGCAATTGAGAAAATGACATGTCCTAAGGACATCAAAGGTATTCGTAGTTTCCTTGGTCATGCTGGTTTCTATTGGAGGATTATTAAAGACTTCTCTAAAATTTCTAGGCCTCTTACTAATCTTTTATAAAAGGATATTTCATTTTTTATGATGATTGTGTAGAAGTCTTTGAAACACTAAGAAAGCCTTAACTACTGCACATATTGTTGAACCACCTGATTGGAACTTGCCTTTTGAAATTATGTGTGATGCAAGTGATTATGCCATTGGTGCCGTTGTATGACAAAGAGTTGATAAGAAATTAAATTTTATCCATTATGCTAGCAAAACTCTAGACAGTGACCAAAGAAATTATGCAACTACTGAGAAAGAGTTTTTAGCAGTTGTGTTTGCTTGTGATAAATTCAGATCTTACATCATTGATTCCAAAGTAATTGTCCACACTGATCAAGCTTCTATAAAATATATTATGGAAAAGAAAGATGCTAGACCTAGACTCATTAGGTGGGTTCTCTTGCTATAAGAATTTAACTTACAGATCACTCATAGGAAAGGAGCTGAGAACCTCATAGCTGATAACTTGTCTACGTTAGAAAATATTCTTGATGACCCACTACCTATTGATGATAGCTTTCCTGATGAACAACTAGCTGCAATAAACGCTTCTCATGCATAACACTCCTTGGTATGCTGACTATGCTAATTACGTTGTTGCTAAATTTATACCACCTAGTTTCACTTACCAACAAAAGAAAAAAAATCCTTTTATGATTTAAGACATTACTTTTGGGATGACCCACATCTTTATAAAGGAGTAGATGGTATTATTAGATGTTGTGTACCTGAGCATGAACAGGAACAAATCCTATGAAAATGTCACTCCGGAGCCTATGGAGGACATCATGCGGGAGATAGAACTGCTCATAAGGTATTGCAATCTATTTTTATTGGCCCACTCTTTTCAAGGATGCCTGTAAGTTTGTCTTGTCTTGTGATGAATGCCAAAGACTAGGTAATATTGGTAAGCGTCAGGAAATGCCTATGAATTATTCACTTGTTGAACCATTGGATGTTTGGGGTTTTGATTATATGGGACCTTTTCCTTCCTCTAATGGGTATACACATATTTTGGTTGATGTTGATGATGTTACTAAGTGGGTAGAAGCTATTCCAACTAGTAGTGCTGATCATAACACATCCATTAAAATACTTAAAGAAGTTATTTTCCCAAGGTTTGGAGTGCCTAGATATTTAATAAATGATGGTGCTTCACACTTTATTCATGGTGCTTTCTGTAAAATTCTTGCTAAATATGATGTTAACCATAGAATTGCATCACCCTATCAGCCTCAATCTAGTGGTAAAGTTGAACTTAGCAACAGAGAATTTAAATTAATATTACAAAAAACTGTCAATAGGTCCCAAAAGAATTTGTCTAATAGACTGGATGATACACTTTGGGCCTACAGGACAACTTATAAAAATCCTACGGGTATGTCTCCATAAAAATGGTCTATGGAAAAGCTTGTCATTTGCCTCTTGAGTTAGAACATAAAGCATGTTGGGCAATTAAAGAACTCAATTATGACTTCAAACTTGTCGGTGAAAAGAGGTGCTTTGTTATTAGTTCACTAGATGAATGGAGAAGCCAAGCTTATGAAAATGCCAAACTATTCAAAGAAAAAGTTAAAAAATGGCATGACAAAAGAATCCAAAAGTGTGAATTCAAAGTTGGTGAACCTGTTCTTTTGCACAACTTTTGTTTTAGATTTTTTGCAAGAAAACTTCTTTCCAGATGGGAAGGGCCATATATCATCGGAGAAGTTTATCACTCTGGAGCTATTAAGATCAATAATGCCGAAGGTACTAACCCAAAGATGGTCAATGGACAAAGAATTAAACACTATATCTTAGGTACACCTATTAATGTTGAAACCAATATTATTCAAACCATGACACTGGAGGAACACATAATAGAAACCTTCCAAAACACTCCAGAACCCTAAAAAGGAATAGGACGTGATACGGTAAGTAAACGGACTCCAAAATATCCGCAAAAATATTTTTTGTTAGTTTTGGAATATTAGAAAAATAGGAAAATAAGAAACAACCAGGAAGGCAACCGAGGTGACCACGATACACCAGGGCGCGCCTGCCCTCCCTGGCACGCCCTGGTGGGTTGTGGGGCCCTCGAGCACCTTCCTGACTCTGTTTTCCTTCCATATTCTTGTTCCCCGAGATAAAAAATCTTTATATATACTCCATGACGACTTGACCACCGCATCACAGAAAAATCCTCTATTCTTGTTTCGTGTTGTTTTCTTGTAAGATCTAGATCGGCATGGCTCCACCATGCTCCTCCAAGGACAATTTCTTCGATAAGGTCATCAACCTTTATTTGTCGGAGGTGATGAAGCACCCTCGGGCCATTGAGATGTGTGAGGGGTGCTCCACATCCGGGATGTTTAGGGGCCCAAGAGGACTGGGAGCATGGAGGCCAGGCTTGAGGCGGTGGAACAAGACATCTTCAAGTGCCAAGGGATGGTGGGGCGTGGACTCAGTGCCAATCACTCGATGATCATGGAATTCACCTGTGATCACATTGTGGATGGCGGGTCTATGAAGGGCATCGTCTTCACCTTCAACGAGCAAATCAATTTTCTGCAAAGCCAAATCTATGATCTTCAGAACCAACTTTTTGAGTATGAAGCAAGATTTAAAGGTATGAGTTTAGCTGCTAGTTGCAGGACTCAGGGGACTCATGCATCCTCTTTTGATGGTGAGCCCCTGCCCTGGAAGCCGGAGGACAAACTTACTACCTCATCACCACTACCTTCATCATCTTCCCCACCAAAGGAGACTTGAGTACACGGGTATGGGAACTCCCCTTGGCTTGTGCCAAGCTTGGGGGAGATGCCCCGGTATCGTATCACCATCACTTTTATTACCTTTACCTATCTTTGTTCGATCTTTAGCTATTTCGTGATTTAGTTGAACAGAAGTTTAGTATGATCTATTTTCTATTGCTAGTTTTGTGAGCTATATATCTATGTAATCGAGTGAGAGTTATATAATAAAGTTTAGTTTGAGTTTTTGCTTCTTTACTTTTATGTTGTAATCAAAATAAAACAAAATAATGAAAAAGATCATATGCTAATCTTATGGTAAGTAATGACATCACATAAGGAAAAGTATAAGTGGTAACATTTGTTGCAAGTTGACAAACATAGCATTGGTCAATAGTGCAATTCATGAAAGAATTAATAAGGGAAGAGAAGATTCACATGTAAATACATTATCTTTGGACATCTTTTATGATTGTGAGCCCCCATTAAATATTATATGCCAAAACTGTTGACGTTGGACAATGAAGACAACGTAATAATTTATGTTTGTTCATATTCACATAGAAGTTATATTGTCATAGATCCTTCAACATGTGGTGCTTGCTCCATATCTTTGCTAGCCAAAATTACGCACTAGGTAGAGATACAACTTGTGCATCCAAAAACCTTAAACCCAAACTCATGTTTTGAGAGTCCACCATACCTACCTATGGATTGAGTAAGATCCTTCAAGTAAGTTGTCATCGGTGCAATAAGGCAATAAAAATTTCTTCTAAATGTGTCTGATCATTTAGTGTAAGATAAACTAAGCATTGTACGAACTTGTGATTGCAAAGTAATAAAAGCGACAGACTGCATCATAAAGGTTGCTATCATAGGGGGAAATATAACGTGACATTCTTTTGCATTAAGAGTTTATGCATACAAACCAAAAATCGCATGACAATCTCAGCTTCCCTCTGCGAAGGGCCTATCTTTTACTTTCATGAATTTACTTTTTATGCAAGAGTAAAAGTATTCTTCTCTATTCCTTTTTATTTTCTCCTTTTACAAGTACCATGTGGTGAGGAAAGATCTAGGCACATATATCCAATTGAATGTGAATGATCATGAGTTATTATTGTTGACATCACCCTTGAGATGAATAAGTTGGGAGGTGAAACTATGAGCCCCTATCTTTTTATGTGTCTGGTTGAAACTTTTTGCTCATATGTATGATTTGAGTGTTAGCAATCATAGAAGATTAAATGATGGTTGAGTATGTGGACTTGCCAAAAGGCTCCGATACGAGATCCTTCTTGAAAATATGATGGATTGTAGTTGCAAAGTTGACTGATAAGATAGTTTTTAGGTTTTCAATAAATATTATGCTTTCTACTTCGATGTTGTGATGAATTGTTACTTGTTCATGAGAATTTATATGATAAAAGTTATATGATAAAGTTTTATGATCAAGTTTGTTGCTGTTATAATAATAATAAGCATGATGCTACTATGTCCGTATTTTGTTTTTATCAACACCTCTCTCTCTCTCTCTCTAACCATGTGGACACGATTTTCGATGTCGTCTTTCGCTTGAGGAAAAGCGAGGTCTAAGCTTGGGGGAGTTGATACGTCCATTCTGCATCATGTTTTCCTACTGCTATTTATAATGTTTTTATGCATAATGATGCTTTATGGAGTAATTCTAATGCATTTTTCTCTCATAATATGCAAGGTTTACACAAAGAGGGAGAATACTTGCAGCTGGAATTCTGGGCCTGAAAAAGCTGCGTTAGAGATACCTATTTTGCACATCTCCAAATGAGCTGAAATTTTATGGAGAATTATTTTGCAATATTTAATAGTTATTGGAGAAAAGAACAACCGGAGGGGGGCAGCTGGTGCCCACAAGACACCAGGGTGTGTCAGGCCCCCAGGCACGCCCTGGTAGGTTGTGAGCAGCCCAGCCCACCTCTGGTGCCCATCTTCTGGTACATAAGGTCTTTTGACCTAGAAAAAAATAAGGGGAGGACTTTCGGGACGGAGCACCGCCGTCTCAAGGTGGAACTTGGGCAAGAGCACTTTTGCCCTTCGGTGGAGCGATTCCACCGGGGGAACTTCCCTCCCGGAGGGGGAAATCGAAGCCATCGTCATCACCAACAACCCTCTCATATTAGGGAGGCCAATCTTCATCAACATCTTCAACAACACCATCTCATCTCAAACCCTACTTCATCTCTTGTGTTCAATCTTTGTACTGGAACCTCAGATTGGTACATGTGGGTGACTAGTAGTGTTGATTACATCTTGTAGTTGATTACCATATGGTTTATTTGGTGGAAAATTATATGTTCATGCCCATTATTATATTTAATACCCCTCTAATCTTCAGCATGAATATCATTTGTGAGTAGTTACTTTTGTTCTTGAGGTCATGGGAGAAGTCATGTTGCAAGTAATCATGTGAATTTGATATGTGTGTTCGACATTTTGATGATATGTATGTTGTGATTCCCTTAGTGGTGTCATGTGAACATCGACTACATGACACTTCACCATCTTTAGGCCTAAGGGAATTCAATGTGGAGTAGTTATTAGATGATGGGTTGCTAGAGTGACAGAAGCTTAAACCCTACTTCGTAAGGGACTGATTTGGATCCATATGTTTAATGTTATGGTTAGATTTTCTCTTAATCCTTTTCTCGTAGTGGCAGATGCTTGCGAGGGGGTTAATCATAAGTGGGAGGTTGGTTCGAATAAGAACAACACCCAAGCACCGATCCACCCACATATCAAATTATCAAAGTAGCAAACGCAAATCAAACCAACATGATGAAAGTGACTAGATGAAATTCCCGTGGCCCTCAAGAACTTATTATAAGAGACTGTTTTGGCATGTCCTTTGCCACAAAAAGGATTGGGCTACCTTGCTACCCTTCATTTACCATTACCGTTACTTGTCCGTTACAAATTATCTTGCTACCAAACTACCTATTATCGACAATTTCAGTGCTTGCAGAAATTACCTTGCTGAAAACCATTTGTCATTTCCTTCTGTTCCTCTGTGGGTTCGACACTCTTACTTATCGAAAGGACTATGATTGATCCCCTATACTTGTGGGTCATCAAGCATCATGAAATTGGTGATGGAGGAGGATTGGTGATGGAGGAGGTGGCGGTGTCTCCGTACTGTAAAATGCGATGAAACTCCGTCTCCTATTTTTTCTCTAAAATAGGAATTTAAAGAGTTGGAATTAGGGTCAGCGGAGCCTAGTGTGCCCCACTACCCACTAGGGCGCGCCAGAGGGGGGTGGCGTGCCCTGGTGCCTAATGGGCAGCTGCCCCCCTCCAGTGGGTCTTGGTTCCAGTATTTTTTATTTATTCCAAAATAATTCTCCAAAAAGTTTCGTCCAATTCCGAGAACTTTTATTTCTACACAAAAACAACACCATGGTAGTTCTTCTTAAAACAGTGTCAGTCCGGGTTAGTTTCATTCAAATCATGCAAATTAGAGTCCAAAACAAGAGCAAAAGTGTTAGAAAAAGTAGATACGATGGAGATGTATCACTGTCCAGCCCAGGAAACTGCCTGGGAAACGTATGTCAGCCGAACAATTACCTTACACAAAAATGGATACAGAAGCTTACCAAAAATTGCTTGACTTGTGTGTCACTCTTTTTCTTGGGCGATGGCTAGTTGGGCTTTCAGGTAAGCCTGCCGAGCACTTTTAGACCTAAGGGCATTTATGTTTTCCCTTCTTTGGTTCAACACATGTTATCCAGCTTGCCGCTGCGATTCTGCATAATTTAACTCTTCACAAGCCTGCTTAAGATCCCTCTAAAGGCGGCCTAGGGCTTCCGCTGCTACATTGGATTACGTTGTGAGGTGATGACCCACAAGTATAAGGGATCTATCATAGTCCTTTCTATAAGTAAGAGTGTCAAACCCAACGAGGAGCAGAAGGAAATGATAAGCGGTTTCCAGCAAGGTATTCTCTGTAAGTACTGAAATAAGTGGTAACAGATAGTTTTGTGATAGGATAATTTGTAACGAGCAACAAGTAACAAAAGTAAATAAAGTGCAGCAAGGTGGCCCAATCCCTTTTGTAGCAAAGGACAAGCCTGGACAAACTCTTATATAGAGAAAAACGCTCCCGAGGACACATGGGAATATCGTCAAGCTAGTTTTCATCACGTTCACATGATTCGTGTTCGGTACTTTGATAATTTGGTATGTGGGTGTACCGGTGCTTGGGTACTGTCCTTACTTGGACAAGCATCCCACTGATGATTAACCTCTATTGCAAGCATCCGCAACTACAACAAAAGTATTAAGGTAAACCTAACCATAGCATGAAACATATGGATCCAAATCAGCCCCTTACAAAGCAACGCATAAACTAGGGCTTAAGCTTCTGTCACTCTAGCAACCCATCATCTACTTATTACTTCCCAATGCCTTCCTCTAGGCCCAAATAATGGTGAAGTGTCATGTAGTCGACGTTCACACAACACCACTAGAGGAGAGACAACATACATCTCATCAAAATATCGAACGAATACCAAATTCACATGACTACTAATAGCAAGACTTCTCCCATGTCCTCAGGAACAAACGTAACTACTCACAAAGCATAAACATGTTCATAATCAGAGGGGTATTAATATGCATATATGATCTAAACATATGATCTTCCACCAAATAAACCAACTAGCATCAACTACAAGGAGTAATTAACACTACTAGCAACCTACTAGCACCAATCCCAGACTTGGGGACAATAATTGGATACAAGAGATGAACTAGGGTTTTGAGAGGAGATGGTGCTGATGAAGATGTTGATGGAGATTGCCTTCTACCGATGAGAGGAGTGTTGGTGATGACGATGGTGATGATTTCCCCCTCCGGGAGGGAAGTTTCCCTGGCAGAACAGCTTTGCCAGAGCCCTAGATTGGTTCCGCCAAGGTTCCGCCTCGTGGCGGCGGAGTTTCGTCCGAGAAGATGGCTTCTGATTTTTTCTCATCGAAAGACCTCATATAGCAGAAGATGGCCATCGGAGGGCCACCAGGGGGACCACGAGGTAGGGGGCGCGCCCAAGGGGGTAGGGCGCGCCCGTCACCCTCGTGAGCAGGGTGTGGCCCCCCTGGTGAACTTCTTCCGCTGAGTATTTTTTATATATTCTGAAAACGTCTTCCGTGAAGTTTCAGGACTTTTGGAGCTGTGCAGAATAGGTCTCTAATATTTGCTCCTTTTCCAGCCCAGAATCCCAACTGCCGGCATTCTCCCTCTTTATGTAAACCTTGTAAAATAAGAGAGAATAGGCATAAGTATTGTGACATAATGTGTAATAACAGCCCATAATGCAATAAATATTGATATAAAAGCATGATGCAAAATGGACGTATCAACTCCCCAAGCTTAGACCTCGCTTGTCCTCAAGCGAAAGCCGAAATCAAAAAATATGTCCACATGCTTAGAGATAGAGGTGTCGATAAAAATAAAATACGGACATGAGGGCATCATGATCATTCTTAGAGCAGTAACTTATATAATTCTTGTCATATGATTTCTTATGCTAGAGTAATAATTCAATCACAATTTCAAGTATGAATCATAAACTTTATTGAAAACTAACAAACTATAATCTCAGTCATTGGAGCAATTGCAATTTATCATAACATAGGAAAGAGTCAATGTGTAAGAGCTTTTTAGCAAGTCCACATACTCAACTATCATATAGTCTTTCACAATTGCTAACACTCACGCAATACTTATGGGTATGGAGTTTTAATCGGACACAGAGAAAGATAGGGGCTTATAGTTTTGCCTCCCAACGTTTTACCTCAAGGGTAATGTCAACAATAATAGTTCATGAAAACTCACATCCAATTAGCCATATATACCAGGTTCTTTCCAACATATTGTGCTTGCCAAAGGATAAAATGTAAAAAAGGAAAGGTGAAGATCACCATGAATCTTATGCAGGGTAGGAGATAAAAGTAAAAGATAGGCCCTTCGCAGAGGGAAGCAGAGGTTGTCATGTGCTTTTATAGTTGGACGCACAAAACCTTAACGCAAAAGAACGTCACTTTATATTGCCACTTGTAATATGGACCTTTATTATGCAGTTTATCGCTTTTATTTCTTCCATATCACACGATCGTATAAAGCTTATTTCTCCCACGCTAATAAGTCATACATATTTAGAGAGCACTTTTTATTGCTTGCACCGATGACAACTTACTTGGAGGATATTACTCAATCCATAGGTAGGTATAGTGGACTCTCATGGCAAAACTGGTTTAAGCGTATCTGGAAGCACAAGTAGTATCTCTACTTGGTGCGATGAATTTTGGCTAGCATGAGGGGGAAAGGCAAGCTCAACCATGTTAGACGATCCATGACAATATAATTTATCTCAGATGTAAGGAAACATAACACATTACGTTGTCTTCCTTGTCCAACGTCAACTCTTTAGCATGTCATATTTTAATGAGTGTTCACAATCATAAAAGATGTCCAAGATAGTATATCTATATGTGAATATCTCTCTTTCTTTATTACTTCCTACTAAATGCAACGATGACCAAAACTAGGTCTGTCAACTCTCAACAACTTTTATTCATCATACTCTTTCTATGTGAGCTCATTACTCTCCGTGAGATCCATATGATCTCTTTGTTTCTTTTTATTCCTTTCTCTTTTCTTTTATTCCCTTAAGATCATGGCAAAATAATCAAGCCCTTGAATCAACAATAATCTTTATTATATATAGCTCACAGACTCGATTACATAGAGGAATTATAAAGCAAAACTCACAACTAGATCATACTAAGAACTTTTATTCTACTAAATCAAGATATTACCAAAAGGATCGGACTAAGAAAAATGGTAAAGATAAAAGTGATGGTGATACGATACCGGGGCACTCCCCCAAGCTTGGCAGTTGCCAAGGGGAGTGCCCATACCAAATACTCAATTCTTATTTGTTGGTGGAGATGGTGGTGATTTTGTTGATGGCGTAGGTTTCTTCCTTAATTTACGCTTGAGGACAGAATTTTGGTCCCTTAGGTCCTCAATCTCCTGCTCCATGCTCAGTATCTTTTTGCATAGTTTCTGTTTGTTTTCCTGCAAGAGGCGAAAAAGGATAAACTCGATCTTAGGTTTCTTTACTCTATCAGGGAGGCTTGACTTTTTGAACTCCACATGCATGTCCCCAGGTTGAGGTAGCGGGACTTCATTTTCATCTGAGCTCGTCTCCTCCTTTCCCTTAGGTTCATAGTCCTCTTCTTCTTCCGTAGTCCAACCACAATGCTCCACATCCCCATAGACTTTAGGATTTGCAAGGTAATCAGCCACATAGCTCTCTCCTTCCGAATCCTGGGACGACATGTTGCTCAAATCTGCAGCATGACAGCTCGAAACAAAGAAAGGAGATTTTTGCGTGATACGGGAGTCAAAACCTCTGGGAGATTATATAATGAATTTTTACTGACCAAAATACGTGTCGTGTAAGAAAACGGAGTCCGGAGAGCACACGAGGTGCCCATGAGGTAGGGGGCGCGCCCAGGGGGGTAGGGCACGCCCTCCACCCTCGTGGAGCCCTCGTGTCCTTCCTGGACTGCTTCTTATTTTTCTATTTTTTCTAAATATTCCAAAACGGAGAAATATTTCCTTAAAAACTGTTTTGGAGTCGGTTTACTTACCGTACCACATACCTATTCTTTTTCGGAGTCTGAAACATTCCGGAAAGTGTCCCTTATGTATTCCTCCGGGGTTACGGTTTCAATAACATTGGTTTCAACATTTATGGGATTACCTAAGATATAATGTTTGATTCTTTGACCGTTCACCACCTTCGGATTTGTGCCTTCGAAGTTGTTGATTTTTATGGCACCGGAACGATAGACCTCCTCGATAACGTAAGGACCTTCCCATTTAGAGAGAAGTTTTCCTTCAACCAATCTTAAACAATAGTTGTATAGCAATACATAATCACCTACATTGAACTCACGCTTTTGTATCCTTTTGTCATGCCATCTTTTAACTTTTTCTTTAAACAGCTTGGCATTCTCATAGGCTTGGGTTCTCCATTCATCAAGTGAGCTAATATCAAATAACCTCTTCTCGCCGGCAAGTTTTAAATCATAATTGAGTTCTTTAATATCCCAATATGCCTTGTGTTCTAGTTCGAGAGGTAATTGACATGCTTTTCCATAAATCATTTTATACGGAGACATACCCATAGGATTTTTATATGCAGTTCTATAGGCCCATAATGCATCATCAAGTTTCTTGGACCAATTTTTTCTAGATCTATTAACAGTCTTTTGCAAAATTAACTTGAGCTCTCTATTACTCGATTCTACTTGACCACTAGACTGTGGGTGATAAGGAGATGCAATTCTATGATTAACATCATACTTAGCAAGCATTTTACGAAAAGCACCATGAATAAAATGTGAACCACCATCAGTCATTAAATATCTAGGGACTCCAAATCTTGTAAAAATAACTTCTTTAAGCATTTTAATAGAAGTGTTATGATCAGCACTACTAGTTGGAATAGCTTCTGCCCACTTAGTAACGTAATCAACAGCAACTAAAATATGTGTATATCCATTAGAGGAAGGAAAAGGTCCCATATAGTCAAAGCCCCAAACATCAAATGGTTCAATAACGAGTGAATAGTTCATAGGCATTTCTTGACGTCTACTAATATTACCAATTCTTTGACATTCATCACAAGATAAGACAAACTTACAGGCATCCTTGAAGAGAGTAGGCCAATAAAATCAGATTGCAATACCTTATGTGAAGTTCTATCTCCAGCATGGTGTCCTCCATAAGCTTCGGAGTGACAATTGCGTAGGATATGTTCCTGTTCATGCTCAGGTACACAACATCTAATAACACCATCTACTCCTTCTTTATAAAGATGTGGGTCATCCCAAAAGTAATGCCTCAAATCATAGAAGAACTTTTTCTTTTGCTGGTATGTGAAACTAGGTGGTATAAACTTAGCAACAATGTAATTAGCATAATCAGCATACCATGGAGCTGTATGAGAAGCATTTATGACATTTAATTGCTCATCAGGAAAGCTATCATCAATAGGAAGTGGGTCATCAAGCACATTTTCTAACCTAGACAAGCTGTTTGCAACGGGGTTCTCAGCTCCCTTTCTATCAACAATATGTAAGTCAAATTCTTGTAGCAAGAGAACCCATCTAATAAGTCTAGGTTTAGCATCTTTCTTTTCCATGAGATATTTAATAGCAGCATGATCAGTGTGAATAGTTACTTTATAATCAACAATATAAGGACTGAACTTATCACAAGCAAATACAACTGCTAAGAATTCTTTTCTGGTAGCATAATTTCTTTGAGAATTGTCTAGGGTTTTACTAGCATATTGAACAATGTTTAATTTCTTATCAACTCTTTGCCCTAGAACAACACCTACAGCATAATCACTAGCATCACACATAATTTCAAAGGGTAAATTCCAATTAGGTGGCTGAACAATAGGTGCAGAGATCAATGCTTTCTTAAGAATTTAAAATGCTTCTACACAATCATCATAAAAAACAAATGGTATATCTTTTTTGTAATAAATTAGTCAGAGGCCGAGAATTTTTTGAGAAGTCCTTAATGAACCTCCTATAAAATCTGGCGTGACCAAGGAAACTTCTTATACCTTTGATGTCCTTGGGGCATGGCATCTTTTCAATAGCATCAACCTTGGCTTTATCAACTTCAATACCTCTTTCAGAAACTTTATGCCCCAAGACAATACCTTCATTAACCATAAAGTGGCACTTTTCCCAATTCAAGACAAGATTATTTTCTTCACATCTCTGCAAAACTCGATCAAGGTTGCTCAAGCAATCATTAAAAGAAGATCCATAGACGGAGAAATCGTCCATGAAAACCTCACAAATCTTTTCACAGAAGTCAGAGAATATAGCCATCATGCATCTTTGAAAGGTAGCAGGTGCTTTACATAGACCAAAAGGCATACGTCTATAAGCAAAAGTACCAAAAGGGCAAGTAAAAGTAGTGTTTGATTGATCTTTGGCTCACACAGGTATTTGAGAGAAACCAGAATAACCATCTAGAAAGCAAAAATGTGTATGTTTGGATAGTCTTTCTAGCATTTGATCGATAAAAGGTAAGGGGTAATGATCCTTTTTAGTTGCCTTATTTAATTTGCGGAAATCAATTACCATCCTATAACCTGTAATAATTCTTTGAGGGATCAATTCATCTTTATCATTAGGAACGACAGTAATACCTCCCTTCTTAGGGACACAATGGACAGGACTTACCCACTGACTATCAGCAACGGGATAGATTATACCTGCCTCAAGGAGCTTTAGTATTTCCTTTCTTACCACTTCTTTCATTTTAGGATTCAGCCGTCGTTGATGATCATGAACTGGTTTAGCATCTTCTTCCAAATTAATTTTGTGTTGACATAGAGTGGGACTAATGGCCTTAAGATCATCAAGAGTATACCCAATATCAGCACGGTGCTTCTTCAGAGTTTTCAATAATCTCTCTTCCTCATGCTCTGAAAGGTTAGCACTAATAATAACAAGATATATCTTTTTCTCATCAAGATAAGCATATTTAAGAGTATCAGGTAACGGTTTAAGCTCAAACACGAGATCACCCTTGGGTGGAGGAGGATCCCCTAGGATTTCAACAGGAAAATTGTGTTTCAGAATAGGTTCCTGTTTAAAGAATACTTCATCTATTTCCCTTCTTTCATTCATAAACATGTCATTTTCATGGTCTAGCAAATATTGTTCTAAAGGATCACTAGGAGGTACGGCAATAGAAGCAAGACCAATAATTTCATCCTTACTAGGTAATTCTTCTTCACGGTGTTGTCTACTAAATTTGGAGAAATTAAATTCATGAGTCATATCATCTAAACCGATAGTAACAACATCCCTTTTGAAATCTATGGTAGCATTAACAGTGTTCAGGAAGGGTCTACCAAATATAATGGGACAAAAGCTATCTTGTGGGGAACCAAGAACAAGAAAATCAGCAGGATATTTAGTTTTCCCACACAAGACTTCAACATCTCTAACAATTACCATTGGTGAAATAGTATCTCTATTGGCAAGTTTAATTGTGACATCAATATCTTCTATCTCAGCAGGTGCAATATCACGCATAATTTCTTTGTATAAGGAATAAGGTATTGCGCTAGCACTAGCACCCATATCGCATAAGCCATGATAACAATGATCTCCTATTTTAACAGAAATAACAGGCATGCCTACCACCTGTCTGTTTTTATCTTTAGCACAAGGTTTAGCAATTCTAGCAGTCTTATCAAGGAAATGAATAACATGCCCATCAATATTATCAGACAAGAGATCTTTAACAATAGCAATATCATGTTCAACTTTAATTTTCTCATGAGGTGTATAAGTTTTTAATATTGCTTTTACGAACCATAGTTGAAGCTTTAGCATGATCCTTTATCCTAACAGGGAAAGGTGGTTTCTCAACATAAGTAGTAGGAACAATAGGATCATTATAAGTGACAATCTTTTCTTCAACTTTAATAGGTGCAGCTACTTTTACTTCTATGGGAGGATGATATTTAAACCACTTCTCCTTGGGGAGATCAACATAAGTAGCAAAAGATTCACAGAAGAAGCTACTATCTCAGAGTCAAGTCCATATTTAGTGCTAAATTTACGGAAAACATCAGTATCCATAAAAAATGTAACACAATCAAACCTAGGTGTCATACCTGACTCCTTACCTTTGTCGAGGTCCCAATCTTCAGAGTTGCGTTTAATTCTTTCCAATAAATTCCATTTGAATTCAATAGTCTTCATCATAAAAGAGCCAGCACAAGAAGTATCAAGCATGGTGCGATTGCTATCAGAAAGTCGAGCATAAAATTTTTGAATAATCATTTCTCTTGAGAGCTCATGATTGGGGCATGAATATAACATTGATTTAAGCCTCCCCCAAGCTTGAGCGATGCTTTCTCCTTCGCGAGGCCAAAAATTATATATATAATTGTGATCACGATGAACAAGATGCATAGGATAAAACTTCTGATGAAATTCCAATTTCAATCGTTTGTAATTCCAAGACCCCATATCATCACATAGCCTATACCATGTCGATGCATCTCCCTTCAAAGATAAAGGGAAGACCTTCTTCTTAACAACATCTCCGGGTACACCTGCAAGCTTAAATAATCCACAAACTTCATCCACATATATTAGATGCTCATCAGGATGTTTTGTTCCATCTCCTAAAAAGGGATTAGCTAGCAGTTTTTCTATCATACACGAAGGAATTTCAAAGCAGACATTTTCATTTTCAGTAGGTTCAGTAGGTTGAGGAGCAACTCTTTGCTCTACTAGTCGGGGTGAAGATACCCTGAACAAGCCCCTCAGAGGATTACTTTCCATAGTAACAAGTGACAGTAAATTTCAGCACACTATATAAATTTTTCCTTACCAAATTACACCTACCAAAGGCGCTTCACTCCCCGGCAACGGCGCCAGAAAAGAGTCTTGATGACCCACAAGTATAGGGGATCTATCGTAGTCCTTTCGATAAGTAAGAGTGTCGAACCCAACGAGGAGCAGAAGGAAATGATAAGCGGTTTCCAGCAAGGTATTCTCTGCAAGTACTGAAATAAGTGGTAACAGATAGTTTTGTGATAGGATAATTTGCAACGAGCAACAAGTAACAAAAGTAAATAAAGTGCAGCAAGGTGGCCCAATCCCTTTTGTAGCAAAGGACAAGCCTGGACAAATTGTTATATAGAGAAAAGCGCTCCTGAGGACACATGGGAATATCCTCAAGCTAGTTTTCATCATGTTCACATGAATCGCGTTCGGTACTTTGATAATTTGGTATGTGGGTGGACCGGTGCTTGGGTACTATCCTTACTTGGACAAGCATCCCACTTATGATCAACCTCTATTGCAAGCATCTGCAACTACAACAAAAGTATTAAGGTAAACCTAACCATAGCATGAAACATATGGATGCAAATCAGCCCCTTGCGAAGCAACGCATAAACTAGGGCTTAAGCTTCTGTCACTCTAGCAACCCATCATCTACTTATTACTTCCCAATGCCTTCCTCTAGGCCCAAATAATGGTGAAGTTTCATGTAGTCGATGTTCACATAACACCACTAGAGGAGAGACAACATACATCTCATCAAAATATCGAACGAATACCAAATTCACATGACTACTAATAGCAAGACTTCTCCCATGTCCTCAGGAACAAACATAACTACTCACAAAGCATAAACATGTTCATAATCAAAGGGGTATTAATATGCATATAGGATCTGAACATATGATCTTCCACCAAATAAACCAACTAGCATCAACTACAAGGAGTAATTAACACTACTAGCAACCTACTAGCACCAATCCCAGACTTGGAGACAAGAATTGGATACAAGAGGTGAACTAGGGTTTTGAGAGGAGATGGTGCTGATGAAGATGTTGATGGAGATTGCCCTCTCCCGATGAGAGGAGCGTTGGTGATGACGACGGCGATGATTTCCCCCTCCGGGAGGGAACTTTCCCCGGCAGAACAGCTCCGCCAGAGCCCTAGATTGGTTCCGCCAAGGTTCCGCCTCATGGCGGCGGAGTTTCGTCCGAGAAGATCGCTTTTTTCTCATCGAAAGACCTCATATAGCAGAAGATGGCCACCGGAGGGCCACCAGGTTGCCCATGAGGTAGGGGCGCGCCCACGGGTGTAGGGCGTGCCCCCCACCCTCGTGGGCAGGGTGTGGCCCCCCTGGCGAACTTCTTCCGCTGAGTATTTTTTATATATTCTGAAAATGTCTTCCGTGAAGTTTCAGGACTTTTGGAGCTGTGCAGAATAGGTCTCTAATATTTGCTCCTTTTCCAGCCCAGAATCCCAGCTGCCGGCATTCTCCCTCTTTATGTAAACCTTGTAAAATAAGAGAGAGTAGGCATAAGTATTGTGACATAATGTGTAATAACAGCCCATAATGCAATAAATATCGATATAAAAGCATGATGCAAAATGGACGTATCATGAGGCAACACAGTGCTCTCTATAAAAGAGAACACCTTATGGAACAAAGACACTTACCATGCGCCTCTTGGGTGAACTTTTTCACCTGCTCCACCTTTGCTAGGCCACCAGTCAACTTCCCTTTTGTCTTTGAAAGTGCCTCGGATAGCTTATTATTCTTCGCACGAGTACCCCATCAACAATGGTATTGTTTAGTTCAACGTTCAAGCCTTGCTAGTACCATGATTGGTAGTTTCGTTTGTCCATGAACAAATAAAGAAATACAAGAATCTTCAAGATAAAACGAGCTCGGGTGGGGTCTTACCTGCTAGCCTTGCGACAGAACACCTACTGCTTGCTCAAAAACAGGGCGACGCTCCGAGGTACGCGTCCATCGAGCTCAGGACGGTGGTTCACGGTGCTTTTGACCTCGGATTTAGTGGCCGAGAAGGCCCCCGAGTCCTCGGACTGAGGAACTTTGGGAGCAACTGCCGAAGCATGTCATGCTTCTGCCTCTCTACTCGGGGTCACCGTCTCCTCGGCCTATGTGCCCGTCAATGTGGAAGAAGAAACGGACTGCCTGCAAATGATTAAAGGACTCACGACCTTGGGTGCCATTCTCATGGAATATTATGACGAGGAGGTTACCTGGGGATTGAGCGAGCATTTTCGCTTGCCCCCCTGACCCCACCAGTGCCCGAGCTCCTTGCGTCTCCTTCAAGGGATCCCCCTTGAGGGGCCGACTCTTCGCGCCGATATTTTGAACGTCATCCCTTTGGAGGAGAAGTCAGGGGACCATGGGCTTGAGGGCAAGGAGCTCGCTTTTGATTAGAGGAAGAAGGCTTTACCGACCAGGCCCGCCTTGTCCCCAGCATGTCAGGGGTAAGGACCTCCCTCGAGCCATCAAGGCTCTCCAGATAAAACTTCCTCCCTTCGTAAATAAGAGGCAGTTCCCCATCTTCATTAAAAACGGGGTCCTCCATGCTACCTCTTGAGCTTGCGTTGGTTTTTCCCTCGACGAGGAAAGGGTGATGCAGCAAAGTAGAGTAAGTATTTCCCTCAGCTTTTGAGAACCAAGGTATCAATCCACTAGGAGACAACGCACAAGCCACCGAATACATGCACAAACAAACACCAACTTGCAACTAATGCGACAAAGGGGTTGTTAATCCCTTCATGGTAATTTGCAAAGTGAGTGTAACATCCCAATTTTCAATTTGGCTGTTATGTAGATCATTCATATGCATTCATCATTTGTGCATTTTTTTAAAATTTGTTTTATTTGAATTTTGATCCTAGAAACCTTAAGCAACTCAAGGACCAATTGAGAGAGTTGGAGGTTTTCTCAAAAATCCATTTTTGAATTTCAAAATTGGCAAATTGGATCAAAGTGATTTATCAAAATATTTCCAATAATTTCAAATAAATAAAATAATGAGAGAAGATAACATGACTTCTTAAAAAACAACAAAGAAATGTTGGAAATTTAATTTTGAATAAAAATATATTTATTGGATTTTATTTGCGTGTTTAATTATTTTTATTAGTACAATAATGTTTGTTTTTATTTTTAGGCATTTAGGTCCGGAAAAATGTTCACATTAGTCCAAATATTATGAGGGAATTATGTGAAACTTTCTGAAATTTTAAAAATATTTTTTTATGTTTTTTGTATTTTTCGTCTCTCTGGATTTTTTTTTAAAAATAAGTTTCGCGACGACCGAACTAGGCCACGCCCAGCCCAGCCGGCCCAAGCGCGCGCCGCCTCCGTCTCCGAGCTCGGGACAGAGTCCCGAGCGGTCCCGTCGCCGCCGCCATGTCCGAGCCGGACGCCGCCTCACCGCCGCCTCTGCTTGCCCCTTCCCCAAGCCGCCGCATCCCTCCCCTTGTTTAAATACCCGCCTTCGGACCCCTCCTCTCTCCCCAACAGCAGCCGTCGCGCCGCGTAGCCTCGTTGCCCCGCGCCGCAACCATCGCCGCCTCACCGCCGTCGCCGGAGAGCCGCTGCCGCCGACGTCTAACTGCCCGAACTGGTAAAACTGCCACCCGGTCCGATCTGGTTTTCTTTTAGGGTTCAATTTTCGTTATTAGTTTAGTTATTTAACGAACGTTTTCTATTTAGGTAGTTTTAGCGAAAGTTTTCGTTCATTAGGTTTTCATAGCGGACGTTCGTCCGATAGATTTTCCTTTTTTCTATTTTATTTTTGGCAAGGGACCCATTCGTGAATATATTTTTCTTCGTAGATTAGCCCCTGATCTTTAAACCCTCGTAACTTTTTCCTCGCTTAGCCAAATCCAACGAAACCAACTCCAATTTCTTTGTTAGGATCCCCTCTACCCAGATAACCAACTTAAACATATTTTTGAAAGTTTAAATTTTGGTTTCAAACATATTTGAATTTGAACTTCTTTTGCTCATAACTTGAGTTTCGTAACTCCGATTTAGTTGATTATTTTTTGCAAATTGAAGCTCTTGATCTAAACTTTCTCTTAAGAACTAATCCACATAATTTTAATACTGTTGAAAATTGTTTTCTGTTCACAAGAGTTATTTGCCTGTTTTCGAAGTTTTCTGAGATCTTTTCTTCGAATCTTATGCTTGAGTGCTTATGTATTGTTGGGGATATTACCACTGGGTGTAAACCGGCCTACTTGGGCCGGGTTAACTTCATAGTGGTATAAGCAGGTGAAGGCCCAAGGCCTATAGTCGGTTTAGAATCTGTAGCTATAAAACCGACCTGATGTATAACTTGTATTGTAAGTTAGGAATAGAGAGATACCGACCGGGATACGAATATGAACCGGCTGGGACTCTATGGACCGATGGGCGTCACCCGTGTATATAAGGGGACGGCCCGGCGGCAGTTCAAAGGGGACAACCACAACTCGGGCCTAGGCGAAGCTTGTTTGCTCCCTAGCCATCGAGACCACATCAATTCCATCACAACTAGACGTAGGCTTTTACCTTCATCGAAGGGGCCGAACTAGTATAAACCCCACGTGTCTTTGTGTCCGACCCCTTCAAGTAAACTCGTAGCGATGGCTCCACGACTAAGTCCTTTCGCTAGGACATCTGCCGTGACAAATCCACGACAGTTGGCGCCCACCGTGGGGCTATCGCACGATGGTTTGACGATCTTGGAGGGCAAGCTCAAAGGACTCGAAGGCTATGTTGTGGGCCGGATGACCAAGAGTCGTCGGGGCAGGATCTACATCGATGATGCAGGATGGGGTCCTGAGGCCGATTCAATTGAGTATGGTTACCGGGTCCCCTTTGGCAGCGTACACGTCTTCATCGGCAAGATCGGTGAGCCTGGGCCTGAGCCGGACATCTACACCGACCCCGTCGAGACGGCTCAGCGTGCGAGATTTACTCAGGTTAAACCGGCCATGAAGCGTGCCTTCGTTGGAGTCATCTACGGAGGAGAGCGCGAGGACGAATCAGAGCACGATAGCGAGACTGTCGTCTATTCTGGCGACGAGTCCTCGACCGGAGAGACCGAGTCGCTATACCGGATGCAAGACGATCAGGTTAGGGGTTGTTCCGATGGCGACAGTATTCCGGACCCCCCAGGCCAGATCAACCGGGTTGGAATATTCATGGCTGGCACCCAGGTGGCGAATTATTCTTCGACTGCCGCAGCAATGCACTCCGGATCCGCAGCGGCAGCGGTAGCAGGGGCAGGAGGCCTTGTGCGCCCGCCGGTTCAAGTTCTATCTGATCTGTTTGATGCACTAGCCGCGCTTATGGCAGAGGATGACCCGGCGGATCAAGATGCTCATAATGCAGAAATCGCGAAGGTGAGAGAGCAGATCGTGCAAGCCAAAGCGGATCTGGCAGCAGAAAAAGACCGGATGGCCGCAGAGCGGGCCGCTTTGGATGCACAGGCCTATAAACTCATGCTTGACCAGAATGCATCACAGGAGGTTTTAAAGCGAAAGCACAGATCACGCCTGCCGTTAGGGTTTGACCCCCGAAATCTCTTTCACACTCCGGGAGCTAGACCCAGTAATCCACCGCGGTACCAGGAGACAAACTGGATTGAGGCGCCAGGGCCAGGAGCGACGGTCCAACCTCGCCTGATGGAGCCCCCTCACCAAAATATTGCGGTGCCTCCACCGGTCCAGACGCCCCCGGGTCATTATTCGAATCCTATGGACAACCTTGTTGCGGCCGCAGCACGGTTAGAGGCCATCCCAGTCGAAGGGGATTCTCCGCAAGCAGTAGAAACGCGCCGGGTTAAGGAGCTTCTCCGGACCGCGCTGATGCAGCAGGAGGCATGCTCATACAGCCGTGATTGGATTCATTCTACGCCCCGTCCGAGCCGGAGTTACAGCAGGCGCATAGATGAACCGGCCATATCAAGCAATGCGCACGGCCGTGAAGCGGCCCGTGGTGATGACCCGGCAGGTGGTGTTGCCGATGCTCGGGATGCGGTGAACCGGGCCCGGGCACAAAGGGAGGCCGAGTTAGCAGCACAGGATAATGCGGGCCAACTTACACCGGTTCGTTCTGCCGCCTTTGCCGGACCAGGAATCACATCCGCTCTGGGAGTGCCTTGCTTGATCCCTGCTTTACGTAGTGTGCGCCTGCCTAAAGATTTCAAGGGCCCACGCAAGGTGCCGAATTATACCGCTGATTTACCCCCTGAAGCGTGGATAGAGAGTTATGAGATGGCCATGGAAATGCTGGATCTAGATGAGGCTGCATGTGCAAAATATTTCACCATGATGCTCGAGGGCACGGCTCGTACTTGGTTAAAGAGCCTACCGCCCAATTCTATCAGCTCTTGGGCCTAGTTGCGGAGCCGGTTTATACAGAATTTCAAGGATACATGTAAGCAGCCCAAGTCCATAGTAGACCTGGCGGCTTGTGTCCAGGAAGAAGGAGAATCAACGACCCATTGGGTGCGCCGCGTTTCGGAAATTTTGCACTCGTCTGACAGGATTAATGCTGACTCTGCGGTCTTAACTCTGGAAGGCAACTGCCGGTTTGAGCCTCTAAAATTGAAACTGGGACGTATGAAGCGACTCCGTAATGACATGGGAACCCTCATGGCTGCCTTAGTGAAGTATGCCGATTCGGACAGTACCAAGGATCCCGAGCTTAATGATAATGAAGCAGGGAAGGGAAAGAAGGATAGCAACTCCAAACAGCAGCAGAATAAACTAGCGGGTCATGGAAACGGAGGCAAGCGCAAGGCGGACGGCAGCGTGGACTTTGTGGCCAACACTAACGCACAGGACAGGGGGCAGCGGCGCAGAGGTAAAGCGGCAAATCATAACGGGGCTCCCAATCCTAATGCAAGCCGTTTGAACTATTTGTTGAATCAGCCTTGCCCAAAGCACGGGATGAAGGAGGCACCGGCTAGCCATCTTTGGAAAGATTGCTACATCATGCAGGAGTTCAAGAACTCTAATGCTTTCCGGTATGATCACGGATCAGGTGGCGGTTCAGGATCCGGTTTCAGCGGGCCGGATCACGATGGGGTTTCCGGTTCAGGACGTAATCAGGGCGGTCACAACTACCAGAATAATCAGAATGGCGAGCAGCAGCAGCAGCAGTCAGGCTATCAGAGCCAGCCAAAGCAGTTGAGCAATGGGCAATACCATGTCTTCACAACGAGCTTGGATAAGCGTGACCGAAAACTCCACCAACGAGCGGTGAATTCTGTTGAACCGGCCTTACCGCGTTACTTACGCTGGTCAGAGCAGCCCATCCTGTGGAGCAGAGAAGATCACCCGCCCCGGGTTGATAATCCGGGTCAGTTAGCATTAGTGGTGGACCCTCAGGTGGGGGGTTATAAATTCACCAAGGTACTCATGGATGGAGGAAGCAGTATTAACATACTATATTATGAGACATTCAGGCGCATGGGACTGACAGACAAGGATCTCAGACCGTCGAACACGGTGTTCCATGGTGTTGTGCCAGGCAAATCTGCATATCCTGTTGGTAAAATAGCTCTAGATGTGGTTTTTGGAGACGAGCACGACTCCCGGTCAGAAAAATTGAGCTTCGAAGTGGTGAAGATCCAAAGCCCGTATCATGCCTTGTTTGGGCGACCGGCTTATGCCAAGTTCATGGCGCGGCCTTGTTATATCTACTTACGGCTCAAGATGCCGGGTTACAAGGGGACGATAACGGTTCACGGGAACCGTAGGATCGCTTTGGAATGCGAAGAGGGTGATGCGGCTTACGCAGAGTCGGTCTATGCCACGGAAGAGTTGAAGTATTATAAGGACAATGTCGATCCATCGGATATGACCCCTTTAAAGAAGCCAACTACAGAGCATGATTCAGATCTGAAGTTCAAATCGGCAGCTGAGACCAAGCTTGTTGACTTCGTGCCCGGCGATTCATCCAAGCAGTTCACTATCAGTGCCAACCTGGATCCCAAATAGGAAAGCGCGCTCATCGAGTTCATCCGTGAGAATCGAGACATTTTTGCATGGAAGCCGTCTGACATGCCAGGTGTACCGAGGGAACTCGCTGAGCACACTCTTAATGTGGATCCTAAGTATAAACCGGTGAAACAGTTCCTCCGCCGGTTTAACGAAGAAAGACGCAAAGCCATTGGAGAGGAAGTGGCCAGGCTTTTAGCAGCTGGTTTTATTATTGAGGTGTTCCATCCAGAGTGGCTTGCTAATCCGGTGTTAGTTCTTAAGAAAAATGGCACTTGGCGTATGTGTGTGGATTATACAGATCTTAACAAAGCCTGTCCGGCAGACCCTTTTGCTCTCCCCCATATTGATCAGATCATTGATGCCACGACGGGTTGCGAGCGTTTGAGTTTTTTGGATGCATACTCTGGATATCATCAGATCAAGATGGCGGTTAAGGACCAGGAGAAAACAGCATTCATTACTCCCTTTGGAGCCTTCTGCTATGTATCTATGCCCTTCGGGCTCAAGAGTGCCCAAGCCACCTATCAACGGTGTGTACAGAATTGCCTGCATGAGCAGATCGGCCGCAATGTGCACGCATATGTGGATGATATTGTAGTAAAATCAAGGCAGAAGGAGACACTGGTGGATGATTTGAAGGAGACCTTTGATAACTTGCGAGCTTACAGGATGATGCTTAATCCGGCCAAGTGTGTTTTTGGTGTTCCAGCAGGCAAGTTACTGGGTTTCTTGGTGTCTAACAGAGGAATTGAGGCTAATCCGGAGAAGATTACGGCTATTACATCTCTAGCTAAACCGGAGTGTATCAGCGATGTTCAGCGTTTGGCGGGCCGAATCGCTCTGAGCCGGTTTATCAGCCGCCTCGGGGAGAAGGCTATCCCTTTGTACCAAATGCTGAGGAAGACAGACAATTTCGTCTGGAGTCCAGCTGCTGACAAGGCATTTGAGGATCTGAAGCGGCAGTTAGCCAATCCGCCTGTTCTTGCAGCTCCGGTCGACAAGGAGCCGCTATTATTATACGTACCGGCTAATGCTCGGGCAGTTAGCGTGGCTATTGTGGTAGAGCGCAAAGAGGCAGGCAAGGAATATCCGGTTCAGCGGCCGGTTTATTATATCAGTGAGGTGCTGATTGAATCCAAGCAAAGGTATCCGCATTGGCAGAAGCTGGTCTATGGGGTTTTTATGGCCAGTCGGAAGTTGAAGCAGTATTTTCAAGGGCACCCCATCACAGTGGTCAGTTCAGCTCCCTTGGGTGATATTATACAGAATCGGGAGGCGACTAGCCGGATTGCCAAGTGGGCTATAGAGCTGGGGCCGCACGGACTGAAGTACGTGCCTCGGACGGCAGTGAAGTCTCAAGCACTTGTTGATTTCATCAATGATTGGACGGAATTACAGGCACCAGAGGAGAAGCCGGATCACACATATTGGACTATTCATTTTGACGGATCCAGGCAATTGGAAGGCTTGGGGGCTGGAGTCGTATTAACTTCCCCACGAGGTGATAAGTTTTGTTATGTTCTCCGCTTAATGTTCCCTTGTACTAATAATGCAGCTGAGTATGAAGCCTTGCTCCATGGTCTGCGGATGGCTAAAGAGATGAATTTAAGCCGGGTTAAGTGTTTTGGTGACTCGGACCTAGTGGCTCAATAGGTGTCTGGCACTTGGGATTCTAAAGACCCGCTCATGGCTGCGTATCGTCGGGAAGTGGATAATATTGCAGGTTGTTTCAAGGGTTATCAAGTGGATCATGTGGACCGTCGGAAGAATGAAGCGGCGGATGCTTTAAGCCGGTTGGGCTCTCAGCGTAAACCGGTCCCGCCTAACGTCTTTTTGGATGTGTTGCACAATCCGTCAGTCAAGCTCCCAGGTGAAGCGGATTTAGCTATTCCTGATCCGGCGTCTCAATTGGTGGCAGCCCTGCGTGTTATTCCGGATTGGACGGTTCCTTATCTTGTGTACATGACAAGGGGGGAGTTTCCAGAGGATGAGATTCTGGCCAGGCAGATAGTCCGGTGATCCAAGTCTATGACAATTGTCAATGGTGAATTACATCATTGCAGTGTATCAGGGGCGTTTCAACGTTGTGTTTCTCCTGAGGAAGGCTGTGAAATCTTAAGAGAAATCCATGAAGGGGATTGTGGGAACCACGCCGGTTCAAAGTCTCTGGTTGCAAAGGCGTTTCGTCACGGGTTCTACTGGTTGACAGCACATGCTGACGCGGAGGATTTGGTTAAACGGTGTGATGGATGTCAGAAATTTTCAAGGCGTGCTCATGTGCCGGCGCAGGAATTGAGGATGATCCCAATAACATGGCCATTTGCAACTTGGGGGCTAGACATGGTTGGACCTTTTAAAAGATCCAAGGATAAGAAAACTCACCTTTTGGTGGCAGTTGATAAATTTACCAAGTGGGTTGAAGCGGAGCCTGTCAGCAAGTGTGATGCAGCAACAGCGGTACAGTTCATCAAGAAGGTGATTTTCCGGTTTGGTTTTCCACACAGTATCATTACTGATAATGGTACCAATTTATCCAAGGGTGCTATGAAGGAGTTCTGTGAACGTGAGCACATCCGACTTGATGTGTCGTCAGTAGCACACCCCCAGTCCAATGGACAGGCAGAACGAGCTAATCAGGAAATCTTGCGAGGCATCAAACCCCGGCTTTTGGTCCCATTGCAAAGAACACCAGGATGTTGGGTTGAAGAGCTGCCATCTGTATTATGGAGTATCAATACTACGCCAAACCGGTCCACAGGATACACGCCATTTTTCATGGTCTATGGAGCAGAGGCAGTTCTCCCTAGTGACATCCGGCACAATTCGCCTCGTGTGGCAGCTTATGTTGAGGCAGACAATGAGACAGCACGACAAGATGCTTTGGACCTATTGGACGAAGAGCGTGATATAGCGGCTGCCCGTTCGGTGATTTACCAGCAAGATCTTCGTCGCTATCACAGTCGCCGGGTTAGAACCAGAACTTTTCAAGAAGGAGATTTGGTGCTTCGATTCATCCAAGATCAAACGGATATGCACAAGTTATCCCCACCTTGGGAGGGACCTTTCGTAGTCAGCAAGAATTTGCACAACGGGTTGTATTATCTGATTGATATTCGAGAGCATCAAGACTCACGTACATCAGAAGAGGAGACCAACAGACCATGGAATATAGCTCATCTTCGGCCTTACTATACTTGAGCCATTGGCTCTATCTATGTACATATCATGACAATGTATATATTATCTTTGATATATCAAACCGGAGCCTCAGCTGAAGCGGGGTCTCTGTCTTTCTCATCTTGCGAGGTTACACGGAGTGGTTCTGTCTAAAGCGGCCTCCGGTTTACCCCTTGACATTTGTTTTTATATCACTGGGGGCTTTGGTCGTGTCCGAACCAACGAACACCCTTTGATAGGCGACAGCCACCAGATCATTTGGGGACTTGGTCAAGTCTGAACCAGTAACGCCTCTTGGTCGGCCTAAGGCCACAAAATCACTTGGGAGCATGGTCGGGCCCGAGCCATTGCTACGCCTCTTGATTTGGCATATATGCCACGAGTCATTTGGGGACCTGGCTGACTTGAATCATTGTCACCCCTATTGGGGGCCTTGATCCTGTCCGACCATGGTAATGCCATCTGAACAGCTCAATATAGCGTATTTTTGCGAATGGGTTTTATCATTACTTTCGTTTTCCATGTTGTTTTCATGGTTTGTTCGTTTTTTGCTTTTGTTGGATTTCTTTATGTCAACAAGCATATTTTTTCCGGTTCAGCCAATGATTTTTGATTCCCCTTCTAATCCGGAGGAGTCTACCCGGTTTACCTTTTCCCTGTTAACATCATGGAGTAATCAGGGGGCTCGTATTAAGTCAGTACGGTTTGTACGGGGGCTACTTTCCCCTTTTTGACGGTAATGGTTTATAAAACCACCGCTTCAGGCTTGGTTAAGCCAGCTTTATACCCAAGCATGGCAGGTATTTATGTATCGTATATTTGTTATATTTCTGATACACATATCAAGATCATAATCCGGCTGACGGTATAACCGCTACCGAAGTTCAAATTTTTCTGATTGCAGGAAATATGAATTAAAGTTTTTTCAAGCAAAAGCTTCAGTACTTATGCACGAAGGCATATCCCAGGCAGAAGTTTTAACTATCCTATTACAAGGCAGCATGGTGCCCAAACAAAATCATTGTTTTTGTAGAAGGATGTTGCAAATAGCACTTCAAACCGGCTTCCGGTTCAAGCCTGCTCCTCGTCATCCGCCGCTTCAGCTTCCTCGTCTCTACCCATTGGCTGGAAATCAATAGTGGTCCACTCGATTCCCATTAAAGCTTGGAAAACAGCTTCTTCATGGATCAGGGAAGACGGTTCAATATCAGGGGCGTAAGTGTGCTTACGGATTGGAGGAATCAGATTCTCCGCTTCAACAGTTGGGGCAGGCACTCGCTTGTTTTGATTATTATATTGCGCTTGATAATGCGTCAAATCTGCCTCTTCAGCTAACTGGCAAGCCAGAGGGCGTACTGCACGGTTTATGGCCCTTAAATCTTCTTCGTTGAACTCAGAGCCATCTTCTTTCAGACTGGGATAGCCTTGAGCTGCTTCCACAGGATCAAAGTCGGGCACCCATGCCTTTGCCCGGATTAAGGCATTGATGGCTCCGGTTCGGGCAGCGGATTTTTTCAGCTCCTCAATCCGGGCTGGAAGCATTGACAACTTGCTAAGAGTGTCCTGGATTAAAGAGGGCGTCGGGTTGTTGTGAGAAGCTGTGCTGATGATCCGTTGGGCTCCAGTGTACAATTGTTCTACCAAGGTGTAGGCAGCTTTCAATTTCTTCCGCACATCATTTCCTAAGTGCCCAATACGTGTGCCTACAAAAGTATTGGAATGGTCTCAAACCGGACTTACGATACAGCAGATTCAAATTTATCACAGAAGTTACAAGGAGCTTACCAAAGATAGCAGCAGTCATGGAGTATATTTGCCGCTGTACGGCCGTCAGTTCATCTACCACCGGTTTAAGGGCCGCTTCAGCATTTTCTGCTCTTTTGGTTAAACCGGCCTTCTCAGTGGCCCAGTCAGCTCGCTCTTTCTTAAAACTTTGTTTCAGCCGTTCAGCAGTGCTCAAAGCGCTGGTTAATTCTTCCTTGGCTTTATCTGTTTCAGCTTGCTGGGTCTTCAGAGCCTCCTGCAAATCGGCAATCCGGTCCTCCTTGATTTTAATCTCAGCCTGCATACAGATGACATTTTAAAGCTTTTCACAGTCGAGACAAGAAATTGAAGTATCAACCACATAATAAAGTTATATGCCTGATACTTGGGGGCTAATGTACCTTCAATTTTTTGTATATTGCTCAAATACAAAGTCCCAAGCTCAATACAAGTATTCAACTTGGCACTTGGGGGCTAATAGCTATTTGATCAAGTTCTGTTCTAAGGACAACTTTTTATTTTTTAGCCCTGGTTTGCTTATGCTAAACCGGCCCTCGAGGGTTATGCCGACGGGTTTCAAAAAATATATATTCAGGATCAAGTCCCGGTTTGACCAAGGTCACAAACCGGCCCTTGGGGGCTACCGGGATGAATGCAAGGGCAGAAAAGAAAGAAGGAATTTACCTCAAATTTATCCCTCATCATTTTGACCAGGCCAGCTTCACAGTCACGGCTAGTGTAAAGCCGGTTCAAATAGCCAGAGTGAAGATCTTGAGCATTCAAAGCAGCATATGTTTCTAATTCAACATCCCATTTTCCTTTATTCAAAGGGGAAGAATCCTCTTTCATGGTATGCCTGGTAAGGGTGGCAGGATTCCCGGGTTCAGAGCGGCCTACACCGGTAATTACAACATCATCATCTTTTGACTCGCCGGTTTGGGTTGGTGCGGCCGTTTTGTCAGCACGAGTGTGGGATTTCTCAATCTGGACAGAGCTGGCAGGCGGATCAGCAGACGCTGGAGTATTAATAAGACCTTTTTCAGGGATAATGTTGTCTTGCAGAGGAGGATCATTGGGGATATCTTCAGAAGTAAACATTTCACGATCCGGCACTTGGTCATGTTCTGGGGCCATATTTTCTTCAGCCGCTTTATCCAGGCGGGCCTTCTTGCTTGGTTTCGGTTTAGCCCTGGAAGAAAAGATAAAAATTAAGGAAAAATGTAAACCATTGCGCAGCATACTGGAAGGATATGTTCGGTTTAACTTGCCCAGCAACTGTTTTCAAAGGTGGTAGCTGGGTGGCCGACGATTCACCAGATGAGGAATGAGAAGTGACCTGATAATCGGAGTCGGATGGATTAAGAGGTTGACGGAAGAAACCCGCTTTATGATTTAAATCAATAAAAAGGTCGGAGACCTCGGAGCGGCGTTTTCGAACCGGACTGTTTGGTAAACCGGCAGAGGTAACTACCTGGCCACTGTGCCGGGTTGTGCGGCGAGCTTCATGTTGCTGAGTCTTCATAAGAAATTGGGAATCCAGATAAGCAAGAGGATGAGAAAATTTAACTTTCCGGTTTGCCCGGCGAAATTTTGGCAAAGGCAAGATTTCTGAATCGGAAGAGAGAATAGTTACCTCAACGAAAACCGCATTGCTGGCTTCAGCGTCATCCTGACAAACATCATCATCAATAAGGCGTGTAAAAAGTAAGCCAAGTGAATCAAGTTCTACCTCAAGATCCGGATTACCCACATCATCATCATCAATGGTTGGGTCAGATGAAGCGGTGGTTTTTCTCTTATGAGCTGGTTTCTTGACAACCTTGGTCTTGGGCCGGGTTGGCCGTCCTGCCTTCTCCGTTTTGTCTTGAGGAAGTTTCTTACTCCAGAACGGATTATCACCCTGGATCAGCAGCAATTAAAACGTTGTACATATAAAATAGTAACTCGGTTCAACAATAGAGCAATTGAAATATTACCGCTGGCGGTTTGTTGGTGGTGCAGTAAGGAAGCAGACCGGTTTGAGCACAGAGGTGCTCCGGTTCATTCAGCATCTTCTTCACAGATTCTGTGACTTCGTCCTCAGGGAGTTGGATTTTAGTGTGTCGGAGTGGGTCATCGATAGTATCAGTATACTCACACATCAAATTTGGGCGCCGGCTTAGAGGCAAAATACTCCATGATATCCAGCAGCGTGCAAGGTCTATTCCTGTTAAACCGTTGGCCATGAAGGCCCGGAGCTTGGACAGTTGAGGAGCATATTTAATTCTCTCCTTAGCGCTTAGCCTTTGTGGAAAAGGGTGAGTGTTGCTGAGCCGTTCCGGACGGAAGCCAGGCAAGGGATTTTCATTATCAGGAGATGTATCCTTGCAATAAAACCAAGTTACGTTCCATTCCTTGGGGTGAGTATGGAGTTTGACGTGAGGGTAGGTGATTTCTTTCCTCTTCTGAATGGCCATACCGCCCAGTTCGGTATTAGGGCCGTCAGTGAATTCAGTACGACGGTTCAGATGAAAGAGATCTCTAAATAACTCGACGGAAGGCTCCTCTTGAAGGTATGCCTCAGAAAGTACTTGAAAGTGACATAGATTGGTGACAGAGTTGGGGCCAATATCCTGTGGACGGAGTTGAAAGTTGGCTAACACATCCCGATAAAATTTGGAGCCGGGCGGTTTGAAGCCCCGGGCCATATGATCTGTGTAGACCACGACCTCTCCTTCCTGGGGTGTAGGAGGACATTCATCTCCAGGAACCCTCCAATGAATCGTGTCTTTGCTATCCAAAGCGCCAATCAAGACTAGATCGTTCAGCTGTGACTCTGTGACACGGGAGGGAACCCAGTTGCATTCGTACACTTGTTTGGCCATGACAAGATCTACAAGAAATAAATGATCCGGTTCAAGAACATGCCGGATAAAACGGTGTTGATCTAATTACGGTAAACCGGAGGCAGTACCCATATACCGGTCTTCTACAACGCAGCATCATATGGATTCTGGCGGTTCAACCAGGGGACTAATGACATATATACCGGTCTGGCAATTTTTTCTCTATGGTGAAGTTAAACCGCCTGGCCTAAGCATCGGAAGCAATCGAAACTATGGATAACTAGTTATGCAGAAACAAGTTTCACAAAATTATGTTACAGCCACGGATCTACAACAAGCTCATAAAAACAGGAAATATTTCGAAGACTAAGACGGAAACAGAAGTGAACCATTGAGCGGATAGATGCGGGAGATCTATGAGCTTGGATGAGAAATGGTAAGCGGATGCTAAAGGGATCGCTACTAAACACAGCAAGAGTTCACAGATGCATTCAAGATCAGAGAGCAGCTATGAACGCGCGATGAACATAGAAAGAACATGGAACCCTAAGAATAGATCTAGGTTAAGAGGGAGAGAGAACTTACCAGGAACGGAGAGGATGCGGAAAGACGCCGCGACACTCTGGTACGTACAGGTTGATGCAGCGGCCTAAGACGAGGCAGAGGTCGGCGGTGGTGGCGGAGCTCCAAAGCCGGCAACGTGAGGAAGAAGAAGAAGGGACGAAGGGGAAGAGAAAACAAATGACCCTTCGGTCTTATTTATAAGGCAACTGAGCTAGGTTAAACGCGCGAATCCAGGAGCTGTCATTAAGAGGGCGTTATGAATTTCATAATGACGTCATGCCGGTTTATAGTAGCCAAAGTTGATGACGTCATGCCGGTTTACAGCAATCAAACATGATGACGACATGAAGATTTGCCAATTAACAGAAGACATCCAAGACGCAAGATGGTGTGAAGGATTGACATGAACCAGTTCAAATCAATCTGGGGCCTAATGTTGGGGATATTACCACTGGGTGTAAACCGGCCTACTTGGGCCGGGTTAACTTCATAGTGGTATAAGCAGGTGAAGGCCCAAGGCCTATAGTCGGTTTAGAATCTGTAGCTATAAAACCAACCTGATGTATAACTTGTATTGTAAGTTAGGAATAGAGAGATACCGACCGGGATACGAATATGAACCGGCTGGGACTCTATGGACCGACGGGCGTCACCCGTGTATATAAGGGGACGGCCCGGCGGCGGTTCAAAGGGGACAACCACAACTCGGGCCTAGGCGAAGCTTGTTTGCTCCCTAGCCATCGAGACCACATCAATTCCATCACAACTAGACGTAGGCTTTTACCTTTTTCGAAGGGGCCGAACTAGTATAAACCCCACGTGTCTTTGTGTCCGCTTTAACCCCTTCAAGTAAACTCGTAGCGATGGCTCCACGACTAAGTCCTTTCGCTAGGACATCTGCCGTGACAAATCCACGACATGTATGCTATTGTTTGTCTACGGTAGATGTTCCAGAGTGCGAAGCTTGTTACTACGAATCTCTAGGGTTTACCAAACATCAGCAAGGCAAGTTACACTTTGATCATACCCTTTATTACCCAGTTTTTATGCATTAGTTACACCCTCAAAGATTTCATGAGTAGGATTGGGAACATGTGGTTATTTCTATGTAGTTGATGAGGTAGGAACCTAATACCTTTGATCACCCTGGGAATATACGTTATGCTCATATTGCTTAGCCATGCTAGTAGACGGGGATTGGTATGTGAGAATCATGCAAGTTGTGAGGGATAATAACTAAGGGGAAACTTAAGGTGGCTACTTTAATACACATCTGGGTGGATTGGTTGTGGGAACCTTGGGAATCCAGTGTTGTCCTAGGAAATCCCGGGGTACCCGTGTGATCATCCTATGGAATGCCACCCAGGCTCAAAGGGATCATAAGATTATTCATGCTCAGAAACTTTTGTGTGCAGCCACAAGCCATTATGGGCTCTAGCATAGTTGAGTAAGTTGTGGGAATCCTTTCCATGATGGGCTAGCAGATGTAGGGGAATTGTAGGTGTACTGGCCTATCTATCGGTTAAGGGGAGCTCTTCAGAAAGGCTATGTCTCGATTTTCCGATCGTGGATGTGGTCGAGTCTTATGGGGAAAAGTGCGCAAACCTCTGCAGAGTGTACAAACAAATCATGATTTGCCGTGTCCCCGAAATCACTCAGTTTTGCCGTGGAGTTGGATGGAGTCATTTATCTTTAAAGCTTCCGCAGTTATTTTTATTAGATGGCCTTCGGCCATATTATTGTAATAAATACTCTTTATGAGGACCTCGATGTAATAAGTGTGTGATTGAACTCTGTTATAATTCCTCGAGTACTGTGTGTGTCAGCATACCGATCCACGGATGACACTTAAGCACAAAGACTTCGATCCATTGGGATCGGGTTTGCTACAAGATGGTATCAGAGCACACGCTGACTATAGAACGCGGCCACTAGGAAAAGCCACAGGATACTCTTATCTACTCATTTCTAATTCTTCTCTATTTCTACCCTATAGATGTCGGACCCCAGGAACAAGTTCACTCAGCCTAATGACGACACTCCTTTCGGATGACACTTGAAGGAAGTCACTAAGTACCTGAACATCAGCATACCAAGCTTCACCGGAACCTTCACTGCAACTTTACCAGAAGAGGAGCGTTGGACGATTCAAGTTCGTGTTCCTGGAAGGACTTTTGCACCAACTACCGAGCCCATCGAGTTTTCCTTTGATGCACCAACCTGGAGCTTAGGAAACAGCATGGCCGCCCACATCACCATTGGACGCATAAGCGATGTGTACAACAAGGATCTTAAAGACACCGTCTACCAGATATGTGGACGTCGGGATGAGCAATGGGAGATGATTCGTACCAGGAAGGATGGATCTATTGCAGCCTACATACAGGAGATGAACCAGCACATTCGTCGATATGAGAATCAGATGTGCGCTAACATGATAGATACCAAGAAGGTGATGACCCGGAATATGGAGCTAGAAGAGGAACTCAAGGCAACTTGTGATGGATACAAAGAGGAAATTGTTGTGCTACTGGAGCAGAATGAAGACCTGAGGAAGAAGATAGGAATATCTGTGGTGAAATCAGAACCTGAAGTGGACATTCATTCTGAAGACTACATCATACTAGATGACACAGACACCGACAATGATGATGAAGAAGATAGAGATGATGAGGACAGTGATGATTTTGAAGACGAAGATGGAGCTGATATTATGGAGTCTTCCACCGATCAAAATTTCTAGTCAACCACCATATTATTATTAGAATCCTTCCAAGTAGTTAGAAATCATTCGTGAGATCTTGTAATAGTAGCTTAGATCGATTGTATGAATCTTGTTTGAATTGAGTGGTGTGGATTGAATATGTTTGTTTCATGTGCATATGGGTAGTGAAATCTCTCATTAGACACTATTCTATTTTGTTCTCACCCCTCTAACCTATCAGATGCCTCCGAGACATGACCCCGAATTCGTTTTCCCGCCGGAGCTCACCCAGTTGATCCAACAGTAAAATGCCTTGATGCAGTTGCTTGTCCAGAACCAAGACGACGACGACAACAACAACAACAACAACAACAACGACGACGACGACGACGACGACGACGACGACGACGACGACGACGAC
>NC_041380.1:291826681-291826914 GCF_002162155.2 Triticum dicoccoides | reverse complement strand
CAACAACAACAACAACAACAACAACAACAACAACAACAACAACAACAACAACAACAACAACAACAACAACAACAACAACAACAACAACAACAACAACAACAACAACAACAACAACAACAACAACAACAACAACAACAACAACAGCAACAACAACAACAGCAACAACAGCAGCAACAACAGCAGCAACAACAGCAGCAACAACAGCAGCACCAACAGCAGCACCAACAGCAGCA
>NC_041380.1:291802253-291821001 GCF_002162155.2 Triticum dicoccoides | reverse complement strand
AACAACAACAACAATAACAACAACAACAACAACAACAACAACAACAACAACAACAACAACAACAACACACCACCACCACCCCCAGTTGACAACCTAGCCCGTTTCCTAAGGTTGAATCCACCAGTGTTCTCTAGTAGCATCGAGCCGATTGTTGATAATGATTGGCTCCGCAAGATCAGAAGAGAGCTAACAACTGTTGGATGCATGGATGCAGAGAAGGTGCGCTTTGCTGTACATCAACTTGATGGACCCGCAACCTCATGGTGGGAGAACTACACCACCACCATCCCCGTGGCCAATGTTACATGGGATCAGTTTCAGCAGGCCTTCCGCACCGCACATGTCTCAGCTGGAGCTATGAGTCTGAAGAAGCATGAGTTCCGCAACTTACGCCGGGGGAATTGTACTATAGCACAGTACGTGGATGAGTTCAACAAGTTAGCACGCTACGCCCTAGATGATGTGGCCACAGATGCCACGAGCAGGAGAAGTTTCTTGAAGGACTGAATGATGAGCTGAGTATGGAGTTGATGGTGGCAACTTTCACCAACTACCAGGAGCTGGTAGACAGGGCCCTCGTGATTGAAGGCAGGCAACAACAAATAGAGAACCGCAAGTGGAAGTATGGATAGGGAAAGTACAACTCCGGAGCTCGGCAGAAGCCTCGCTATTCCCCATACTCGGGAGGACACACTCATACCCATGGAGGACATAACCATGGAGGCCATTCTCACAATGGAGGAAATTCACACAACCATAGTGGCCCTAAGAATGGAAATGGGAGTGGAGGAAACAACAGTCAGAGTCGTTCCAACCCAGCAACCCCTGCCAAGAAGGATCTGAGTCATGTTACTTGTTTCAAGTACAGGAAGACCGGACACTACGCCAATGACTGTCCTGAGGCAAAGAATGGTAATGTCAATGGAAGCTCTGGAAAGAAGCCCAACCCTTTCACCAGGGGAAAGGTGAATCATGTCAACATGGAGGAAATTGACGAGCAACCTGACGCGGTTATTGGTAAGTTTTTATTAAGTCATTTACAACCCTTGTTCTTTTTGACACTGGTGCATCGCATTCATACATATGAAGGGGATTTGTGGATAAGTTTAAGTTGCCAACCGTAGCCCTTAAGACACATATGTTAGTAAGCTCGCCAGGAGCAGAGTATTTGGCTAGCCGAGGGTGTTTTCAATTACCATTGACCATAGGTAGGCAAGTTTTTCCCACGGATCTTATTCCTCCGAGACACATACTCGAAGTATGGGGGAAACATCAATTGTGCTAGTAAGTCAATTCTTCTCACCACCCTAGAGGGAAAACGGATCAAGTATGTGTCTAGGCATGCGCCAAGGAGGACTCAACTAAATTCACTCTCGGGAGTTGTTCAGGAGGAAGTGCCAGTTGTGAAGGATTATCCTGATGTATTCTCGGAGGAATTACCAGGCATGCCACCAGACCGAGACATATAGTTTTTGATTGAGTTGTTGCCAAGCACCGGACTAATATCCAAGACACCGTATCGGATGCCCGCAAGATCTAGAGGAATTTAAGAAGTAGATTAAGGAGTTATTGGAGAAAGGTTATATTCAACCAAGTTCATCACCATGGGGAGCCCCAGTGCTTCTAGTTGAGAAGAAGGATGGATCCTTGAGAATGGTTGTTGATTATCGTGCATTGAATGAGGTGACGATCAAGAACAAATATCCTCTACCGATGATCAATGATTTGTTTGACCAACTGCAGGGAGCTAAAGTTTTATCCAAGATCAATCTTCGATCAGGATATCACCAGCTGAAGATCCGAGAACAGGATATACCTGAGACAAGTTTACCACAAGGTATGGGCTATATGCGTACATGGTCATGTCTTTTGGTTTGACTAACGCCCCAACCTACTTCATGAGTATGATGAATAAGGTGTTCGTGGAGTTCTTGGATAAGTTTGTTGTGGTGTTCATTGATGATATATTGGTGTACTCGAAGAATGAAGAAGAACACAAGGAACATTTGCGCTTGGTTCTCGAGAAGCTCAGGGAACATCAGCTATATGCCAAGTTCAGCAAATGTGAGTTTTGATTGAAGGAAGTCAGATTCCTCGGACATGTTATATCAGGAGAAGGTATAGCAGTAGACCCCTCCAAGGTTCAATCTGTCACTGAATGGATGGCACCCACCTTAGTGGGAGAGATACACAGTTTCCTTGGACTCGAAGGATATTACCGAAGGTTTATTGAGAATTTTTCTAAGATCGCGAAGCCCATGACTGAGTTATTGAAGAAGGACACCGAGTTTAAATGGACCGAGGATTGTGAGGCCAGTTTTCAGGAGTTGAAGAAACATTTGGTTAGAGCCCCAGTGCTAATTCTTCCGAATATATGCAAGGATTCCCAAGTATATTGCGACGCTTCTCGACAGAGGCTTGGAGGCGTTCTTATGCAAGAAGGAAGAGTTGTTTCTTATGCCTCACGTCAGCTTCGACCTCATGAGTTGAGTTATGCCACGCATGATTTGGAATTAGCGGTCGTAGTGCATGCGCTCAAGACCTGGAGACATTTTCTTATCGAAAACCGTTGTGATGTTTACACGGATCATAAGACTTTGAAGTACATTTTAACGCAGAAGGAGTTGCACCTCAGGCAGAGGAGATGGTTGGAGCTCATAAAGGATTATGACATGAAACTGCATTATCACCCAGGAAAGGCCAATGTTGTGGCAAATGCTTTGAGCCGCAAGAGTTATGCCAATACTCTCATAATCGGAGGATTACCTCAGCAGTTATCCGATGATCTCCAAGAACTTCACTTGGAGATAGTTCCGAGAGGTTTTGTTGCAGCGTTGGAAATTCAATCCACTTTGTTGGGAAAGATCCAAGAAGCCCAGAAGATTGATAAGGAAATTTTAGAGATAAAAGAAAATATGAGTAAAGGAAAGGCCAAAGGTTTTCGTGAGGATGAACATGGAACTTTATGGTTTGAGGATCGCATCTATGTGCACAATGACCTAGAGATCAGGAAGTTAATACTTTAGGAGGCTCATGATTCGCCTTACTTGATTCGCCCAGGCAACACCAAGATGTATTCGGGTTTGAAGGAACGTTTCTAGTGGACATTCATGAAGAAGGATATAGCTGAGTATGTAGCAGTATGCGACGTATGTCGGAGAGTTACGACAAAGCATCAGAAACCAGCAGGATTACTTCAGCCTTTGTCGATACCCGAATGGAAGTGGGATAAGCTTGGCATGGATTTCATCACCGGATTACCCAGTACTCGTTCAGGATATGACTCCATCTGGGTTGTAGTTGATCGCTTAACCAAGGTGGCTCACTTTATCCCCGTGAAAACCACTTATACGAGTGCTAAGTTGGCCAAGATATATATGACCATGATCGTATCAGATAGAGGAACACAGTTTACTTCGAAGTTTTGGAATTAGTTACACCAAACTTTGGGTACGAGGCTAGAGTTCAGTATAGCCTTTCATCCGCAGACAGATGGGTAGACCGAGAGAGTCAATTAGATTCTGGAGGACATGTTGAGAGCTTGTGCGCTAGATTATGATCTAGTTGGGATGATAATTTGCCTTAGGCAGAGTTCTCATATAACAACAGCTACCAAGCTAGTTTGAAGGTGTCCCCTTTCGAAACTTTGTATGGAAGGAGGTGCAGGACACCATTGATGTGGGATGAAATAGGAGACCGACAATTGTTCGGACCAGATTTAATCAGAGAGTCTGAGGAGAAGGTAAAGTTGATCCGTGATAGACTCAAGATAGCCCAGTCCAGGCAGAAGAGTTATGCCGATACTAAACGCAAGGAGGTAAGCTATTAAGTTGGAGATAGAGCATATCTTCGTGTGTCACCACTTCGAGGAGTTAAACGATTTGGAGTCAAAGGGAAGTTAGTGCCACGATTTGTGGGACCATACAGAGTCTTGGAACGTATGGGTGAAGTTGCCTACAAGTTGGAATTACCCGAAGGTTTGTCAGGAGTTCACGATGTGTTTTACGTTTCCCAATTGAAGAAGTTCCATGCAGATATGGCCGATATTTCTCTGAGAGATACAATGCCCCTCGAAGCAATTTAGTTGGAGAGTCGCCTAACTTATGAGGAGAAACCCGTCAAGATTCTTGAGTTCGCCAACTGAGTTACTCGCAACAAGGTCATCAGGTTTTGCAAGTTCAGTGGAGTCACCATACCGAGGAGGAAGCCACCTGGGAACAAGAAGAAGACCTCCGAAAGGACCACCCACACCTTTTTGGTAGCCAACGCGAATCTCGAGGACGAGATTCATCCTAAGGGGGTAAGTTTGTAACATCCCAATTTTCAATTTGCATGTTATTTAGATCATTCATATGCATTCATCATTTGTGAATTTTTTGAAATTTGTTTTATTTGAGTTTTGATCCTAGAAACCTTAAGCAACTCAAGGACAAATTGAGAGAGTTGGAGGTTTCTCAAAAATCCATTTTTCAAGTTTCAAAATTGGCAAATTGGATCAAAGTGATTTATTCAAAATATTTCCAATATTTTTAAATAAATAAAATAATGAGAGAAGATAACATGACTTCCTAAAAAACGGCAAAGAAATGTTGGAAATTTAATTTTGAATAAAAATATACTTATTTGATTTTATTTGCGTGTTTAATTATTTTTATTAGTACAAAAATGATTGTTTTTATTTTTAGGCATTTAGGACCCAAAAAATGTTCACATTAGTCCAAATATTAGGAGGAATTATGTGAATTTTCTGAAAATTTTAAAAATGTTTTTTTATGTTTTTCATATTTTTCGTCTCTCTGGAAAAATTGTTTAAAAAATAGTTTCGGGCCGACCGAACTGGGCCGCGCCCAGCCCAAGTGCGCGCCGCCTCCATCTCCGAGCTCGGGACAGAGTCCCGAGCGGTCTCGCCGCCGCCGTCATGTCCGAGCCGGCCGCCGCCTCACCGCCACCTCTGTTCGCCCCTTCCCCAAGCCGTCGCACCCCTCCCCTTCTTTAAATACCCGCCTCCGGACCCCCTCTCTCCCCAACAGCAGCCACAAGCCACCACTGTCGCGCCGCGTAGCCTTGCCGCCCCGCGCCGCAGCAGCCATCGCCGCCTCGTCGCCATCGCCAGAGAGCCGCCGCCACCGACATCGAACCGCCCGAACCGGTAAAACCGCCACCCGGTCCGGTCCGGTTTTCTTTTAGGGTCTGATTTTCGTTTAAATCCGTTTTTTACTAGTTTAGTTATTTAACGAATGTTTTCTGATTAGGTAGTTTTAGCAAATGTTTTCATTCGTTAGGTTTTCGTAGCGGACGTTTGTCCGATAGATTTTTTTTTCTTTTTTATTTTCGGCCAGGGACCCATCCGTGAATATTTTTTCTTTGCAAATTACCCCTAGTCTTTAAACCCTCATAACTTTTTGCTCGCTTAGCCAAATCCAATGAAACCAACGCCAATTTCTTCGTTAGGATCCCCTTTGTCCAAATAACCAACTTAAACATATTTTTGAAAGTTTAAAATTTGGTTTCAAACAGATTTGAATTTGAATTTCTTTTGCTCATAACTTGAGTTTCGTAACTCCGATTTAGTTGATTCTTTTTGCAAATCGAAGCTCTTGATCTAAACTTTCTGTTAAGAACTAATCTATATGATTTTAATACTGTTGAAAATTGTTTCCTGTTTGCAAGAGTTATTTGCCTATTTTTGAAGTTTTCCGAGATCTTTTCTTTGAATCTTATGCTTGAGTGCTTATGTATGCTATTGTTTGTCTACGATAGATTTTCCGGAGTGCGAAGCTTGTTACTACGAATCTCTAGGGTTTATCGATCATCAGCAAGGCAAGTTACACTTTGATTGTACCCTTTATTACCTAGTTTTTATTCATTAGTTACACCCTCAAAGATTGCATGAGTAGGATTGGGAGCAAGGTAACCAATGATAAAAGTGAGCACAAACGGTATTGCAATGCGTTGAAACAAGGCCTAGGGTTCATACTTTCAACAATATTAACATAATTGGATCATATAACTATCCCTCAACATGCAACAAAGAGTCACTCCAAAGTCACTAATAGCAAAGAACAAACGAAGAGATTATGGTAGGGTACGAAACCACCTCAAAGTTATCCTTTCTGATCGATCTATTCAAGAGTCTGTAGTAAAATAACACGAAGCTATTCTTTCCGTAATCTATCATAGAGTTCGTACTAGAATAACACCTTAAGACACAAATCAACCAAAACCCTAATGTCACCTAGATAGTCCAATGTCACCTCAAATATCCATGGGTATGATTATATGATATGCATCACACAATCTCAGATTCATCTATTCAACCAACACAAAGAACTTCAAAGAGTGCCCCAAAGTTTCTACCAGAGAGTCAAGACGAAAATGTGTGCCAGCCCCTATGCATAAGTTCACGAGGTCACGGAACTCGCAAGTTGATCACCAAAACATACATCAACTGGATCACGTGATATCCCATTATCACCACAGATAAGCACATGCAAGAGATACATCAAGTGTTATCAAATCCTTAAAGACTCAATCCGATAAGGTAACTTCAAAGGGAAAACTCAATCCATTACAAGAGAGTAGAGGGGGAGAAACATCATAAGATCCAGCTATAATAGCAAAGCTCGCGATACATCAAGATCGTACCACCTGAAGAACACGAGAGAGAGAGAGAGAGAGAGAGAGAGAGAGAGAGAGAGAGAGAGATCAAACACATAGCTACTAGTACATACCCTCAGCCCCGAGGGTGAACTACTCCCTCCTCGTCATGGAGAGCACCGGGATGATGAAGATGGCCACCGGAGAGGGATTCCCCCCTCCAGCAGGGTGCCGGAACGGGTCTAGATTGGTTTTTGGTGGCTACGGAGGCTTATGGCGGCGGAACTCCCGATCTATTCTGCTCCACGATGTTTTTAGGGTATATTGATATATATAGGCAAAAAAGTCGGTCAGGGGAGCCACGAGGGGCCCACGAGGGTGGGGGTGCGCCTAGGGGGGCAGGCGCGCCTCCCTACCTCGTGGCCACCTCAAAGCTTCCTTGACTACAACTCCGAGTCTCCTGGATCACGTTCGTTCCAAAAATCATGCTCCCGAAGGTTTCATTTCGTTTGGACTCCGTTTGATATTCCTTTTCTGTGAAACACTGAAACAAGGGAAAAATAGAAACTGGCACTGGGCTCTGGGTTAATAGGTTAGTCCCAAAAATAATATAAAAGTGCATAATAAAGCCCATAAACATCCAAAACAGATAATATAATAGCATGGAACAATAAAAAAATTATAGATACGTTGGAGACGTATCACGTCTTACCTTAACCTTGCCACTCTTGTTGAACCATTGGATGTAGTACGGATGTGGATGTGGTCTTGTGGTGAGAGATAGCTTCTCCATGATCTCCATGCTAGCCAAGTTGTTGCAACTGCCTCCATATATGATGATGCAAACAAAATGTTCCTTCACAACTCCCTTTGTATGGAACAAATTATGCCTCTGATTTTGCTCAGCTTGTGTGACCTGCACACTGAAAACACGTTGAGCAACTAAACATTCATACCTGTCAGCGTCTTCAGGAGCCATGTATTGCGTCTCATGATCAGAATCATCTCCACCATGTTCTTCACTTGTAATAAGAGCCAAAGTCTCCTCATCATAGTCACTAGCGGACTCATACCCACCATCCTCAGTAGCAATCATCACACGCTTAGATGGGAATTCTCTCGCATAATGACCTCCACCCTTGCAATGACAACAAATAATGTCATGTGTTTGCCCTGTTGATGCCATGGATGAAGAAGAGCTCTGTGCAGGCCCAGAAGGTGTGCTCTTGGCAGATAGTGGTGGTTGTGCTTGCTTTCTTGTATCACGGTTTGAGGTGGCAACCGACGGAGGTGTCGGTGCAGCAGAACATGTGGAAGCAGAGGATGCACGCAGTGTCCATGATGAAGGTCGACCTACAGAAAAGTTAGTTCGCGCCAATGCCTGTCGATCCTGCACTTTACGTTCAGCTTTGCAAGCAAGATGGAATAAACGAGTGATATTATTATATTCCTTATACTCTAGAATGGTCTGAATCTCTTTATTTAATCCACCCATAAAACGTGCAAGCATAGCTTCATTATCCTCAACAATACCACATCTAATCATGCCAGTTTGTAATTCCTGATAATATTCTTCTACATAATTTTTTCCTTGTCTTAAACACTGCAATTTTTGAAGTAATTCACATTGATAATATGGTGGAACCCAACGAGTACGCATAGTAGTTTTCAAAGCAGCCCAAGTAGCTGGAATAGGATATAATCTACAATGTTCAGACCACCAAACACATGCAATACTAGTGAAAGCACAAACAGCAGCAGGAACACGTCTCTCCTCAGGATATTGTAAACATGTAAAACGTTGTTCAGTTTCTAACTCTCAAGTAAGATATATATCAGGGACATATCTACCCTCAAAGGGTGGAATATTTAATTTTAGTTTAGGAAGATGGTCATGATCTCGTACCTCAAGTGGTGGTGCAGCTCTACCATTGCGATGATATGCATGAGGATGACCTGGTGGTGGTGGTGTTGGTGGTTGCACGTAGTTCTGATTTTGATAAACCTCATCCTCGTAATGGTCCTCCACCTATACAGTAGCAGAAGGAGCTACGGAAGCATCAACAGTAGGTATAGCGGCACCCGAATTTTAACCAAGCTCAAGGGGAACGCGCAATGCTTGTCCCACTTCATTTGGAAGGCGATGTTGTTGTTGGTGGTGGTGTTGATATAGAGGTGTGACAGGTGTAGCGGGTGGTGGTTGTGGAAGATGCGTGAGTACTTCATCGAACTTGGCGTCCAACTTTGTGTCAATTGTCTTCTCAATGTCATCAATCCTCTCCAGTGCCTTTCCGAAAGTGGCCATGAAGTCTTCTATCTGTTGACTCGACATTCGCTGAAATTTATCATGAAGCTCCTTCTTCATCATGTTCTCCCAGTCAATCTCGTCGGCTTGTGGTCCTGCCATGGTTAGCAACAATAGAAACACACAAGAATATGATCCTACAAACTACTAGATTGGAATTGCTGCTAACCATGGCAGGACCACATACATCTACGTCTGGCTTAGGACTAGCACAGTCCCAGTCAATCTCGTCGGCTTGCTGACTCTACATAGAGCGATTACCAGGGAGAGTCAAACGCACGACGTAGATGTATGTGGAGCTAGGAAGGCTTATAATATGGTGGCAAAAAGAGTCAGCAAGAATCAATTCAGAGATGCAAAGTTGAATAAATGCTCAACAACGGTACTGTGCTAGTCCTAAGCTAGACCGTGCTAGATACGCGAGCCTAGAACACTAACAAAATCACGGCGCTGCACGTAAACAAGGGAGGAGCACACTCTGATTTTTTTTCTCTTTCTTGCACTTGTTTTCCTCGTTTTTTGCTCTGCAACATTTTTTTTCAAAAAGACTACAAATGGTCTAAAAACTGCCTAGACAGAATTTTCCAGACTTAGTTTTTTTAAACTGGAAACTATTTTTCTACTGCGGATGGCACGGAAATTGGGGAGTCCTACTCTGTCACGACTCAGAGTATGGCGTGATCTGGAAATCAAAAACAAAGACACAAATACTGGACTCGGACTAGGACTGGTGGCGGAGAAGAAACTAGTGGAAACTCGGACGGGTGGCGGATATATGTAGGGCAGTGGAACACGGACTGGTGGCGAAACTGTGATGGAGGTGGACTCGAATTATCATGATGGTGGTGGATATGTGGCATATGGTAGTGGTGATGATGATGGTGGTATATGGCAGCGGTGACGATGATGATGCGGCGGCGTGACAACTTGTGAACAGAACTCGAAACTCTAAAGGACTAGACACTAAGACTAGCAACTAGACACGACGAGCAACCGTAAATTCAACAATGCAAAACCCTAAAAATATTATGCAAAGGCTCAGATTGGTTCGGATATGATGAACTAACCCTATTTTTTTGGCTTTTTCGTGGACTGTAGGTATGAAGAACAGACTCCATCTAAACTAGAAAAAACTGTAAAATCTCACCGAGGAACCTGGAAATTAGATACCACTTGATAGAGGTGAAGGTGTCCCGATGTTTCAATGAGATGGTGGCTATCGTTTTCTGTGGGAGTCGACCTTGACGATCCGACTACGAACGTGCGAGACGTCGTGCCTTAGCAATCGCTAAACCAACTTCCGAGGGGTTATTGGCCACACGGGAGCACGATCAACCTGACCACGAGGGTCTGTTTCCTGTGAGAAAACGAAGAACAAGCAAGAAACTGAGATTGCAATCTGGATATTGCGAATATAAGAGGAAAGCTTTATTAATGAAGGTAGGGTTCTGTGACGCCTTTGTCTGGTCGTTGAACACAAACGAAGTACGCGAAGATGCAGCTATGGCAAACTTTTAATATAAAAAAACCCAAACTCTAAACAATGCCCTAAGGGCTGTATATATGGAGGAGAGGGGGGAATTTCGTGGCCCTTAGAGGAGGGGTCTCAAACCAACCCTAACTGTTGTTTCCCCACACATACGGACTCTAAAAACAGCCTATAATCAAGTATTTCGAAATTACATGGGCCTGGCCCAAAAATAAGGTGACGCGGCACCTAGAATAGCCTCTGGACGAAATTTATCATGTGGCATCATGTATATTTGGTCCAAGACTTCATGCACTCATTATGGTGTCTTCAAAGTCCTGGAATCATCACTTGTAACTCCGTTCTTGTTCCCCTTGCGCATGCCATCATCTCCATGCTTGAACCTGCTCCAAGGTTCATCTTTCTTGTCCAAGCTAGGCCCTTCATTTGTAAGCAAAACAAATGTATCCAATTTAGGCAGCATCATATTCTCATGAACATTATAATCGTTACCAAGAAACGAAAGTACCTGGTATTTCAATTAGTGTGCGCGAGCTCTAGTAATTGGTCCAGTATGTATAGCAGCAGGGGCTGTGGGTGTCACAATGATATTGATGTCTTCATCATAATAGTTTTGAGGTATGATGATAGTAATATGTGAGTCATGTTGGTGAGTAATTATGCTTTAGTAAGAATATTGGTGTTAAGGTTTGTGATTCCCTATGCAAGCACGAAAGTCAATAGTTATGCAATGAAATTTCATCCTACTTGTTGTGCATTATTCGGTGTTAGTTATGCTTAATGCTCGTTTATGAGAATTTTCATGTCTTTGTTGGTTGCTTCTCAATCTATTTGCTAGCCTCCACTTGTACTAAATAGAAATACTACTTGTGCATCCAAAATCCGTAAACCCAGTTTTGCCATATGAGTCCACCATACCTAGCTACCTATATGCGGTATTTCCGTGTCGTTCTAAATAAATTTGTATGTGCCAACTCTAATTTTCAAAATGAATTTCCTTTTTGTGTTCCCGTACCGCTCATGAATCAGTAGGGGGTGGCCAATATTTTCCATTCTAGATGTCATTCTCAAGATGAGCGTTTATTCACTTGTCATTGCACGAGTGTGGTAGTTGTCGGTGTAAAAACCGGCGGATCTCGGGTAGGGGGTCCCGAACTGTGCGTTTGAGGTTGATGGTAATAGGAGACAATGGACACGAAGTTTTACCCAGGTTTGGGCCCTCTTGATGGAGGTAATACCCTACATCCTGCTTGATTAATATTGATGAGTATGGGCGTTACAAGAGTTGATCTACCACGAGATCGTAATGGCTAAAACCCTAGAAGTCTAGCCTATATGATTATGATTGTGATTGCCACTACGGACTAAACCCTCCGGTTTATATAGACACCAGAGGGGACTAGGGTTGTACAAAATTGGTTACAGAGAAAGGAATCTTCGTATCTGAACGCCAAGCTTGCCATCCACGCCAAGGAGAGTCCCATCCGGACACGGGTGAGAGAATCTTTAGTCTTGTATCTTCATGGCCAGTAGTTCGGCCCATGTCCAACAGGCCAGACGCCCGAGGACATCTTAGTCCAGGACTCCCTCAGTAGCCCCTGAACCAAGCTTCAATGACGAGGTGTCCGGCATGCAGATTGTCTTCGACATTGCAAGGCAGGTTCCTCCTACGAATACTTCAAAACAGCTTTCAAACACAAAGAACGTGTCCGGCTCTGCAAAACAAGCACCACATATATCCGTAGAGAGCTTAATATTTCATGAGTCTAATCCACTTACAACTTTTTATGGCGTGACATCATGTCACAGCCCGGTCATTATTTCAAACCTTTTTCAGCCTCCTGCTTCACGTTTAAAGATGCGGTTTTATTGGCACGTCTTGTCGAAGCAGAGATCATGTCCCCTCATTACGGGATTCTCATCAATATGGGCGTGGATAACCCAACTATTCCGTTGGCATAATCCCTTGGGAATAGGCAGGCTTTAAGGCCTATGAGGAGGCGTTTGTATTCATTGCCTTTATAAAGGGGCACATGCCCATCTTTCTCCTCCACGCCTTCCTCTTCCTCAATCTTTCCAACCTCGAGTTCTAGCACCCAGGTTTCAACTTAACTATTTTGAGCCTCCCAGTCATGTCTGGACTCAGCCCTCAAGGCCAGTGGGTGGCCTCCTTTGTCATAGAGGAGGATATCGCGAAGCTTCGGGCGGCTAGATACCTGACCGCGGAAATCCCCCATAGGCTCCCTGCTAAAGGACAGGTTATTCCTACTCCCAGATCCGGCGAGAGGTTCATATTCATCTCCCACTTCCTCTGTGGGGTAGGGTGTCGGTGTCAAAACCGGTGGATCTCGGGTAGGGGGTCCCGAACTGTGCGTCTAGGATTGATGGTAACAGGAGACGGGGAACATGATGTGTACCCAGGTTCGGGCCCTCTCTATGGAGGTAATACCCTACTTCCTGCTTGATTGATCTTAATGAATATGAGTATTGCAAGAGTTGATCTACCACGAGATCGTAATGGCTAAACCCTAGAAGTCTAGCCTATGTGGGTATGGTAATGAGTATATCTATCTGTCCTTTCCAGACTATCCCCTTCGGTTTATATAGACACCGAGGGGATCTAGGGTTTACATGGAGTCGGTTACATAAAAAGGAATCTTCGGTCGCCAAGCTTGCCTTCCATGCCAAGTAGAGTCCAATCCAGACACGGTGCAGTCTTCAGCCTTCATGTCTTCACGGCCCATCATTCCAGCCCATGGATAACATGTCGGACGCCTGAGGACCCCTTAGTCCAGGACTCCCTCAGTAGCCCCTGAACCTGGCTTTCAATGACGAGGAGTCCGGCGCACTGATTGTCTTCGGCATTGTAAGGCAGGTTCCCCTTTCTCCGAACTCCAAGATAGTCTTTGGATGCAATGATCATATCCTGACCTGTTACGCACACCATACACAACCGCAGAGAGAATATACTATTTGCACGAATCTAATCTGTTGACAGCTTTTTCCAACATGACATCGCGTCTGTCCAGTTATAATTTCGAACCATTTTTCTTCTACCATTACACGCTTTGAGACGCGGTTGCTATTGGCACATCTTGTCGAAACAGAGATTGTGTCCCCTTATTGCGGGATTCTCATCAATGCGGGCATGGGTAACTCAACCATGCCGTTTATACAGCCCTAGGGAACAGGCGAATCCTAAGGCCAGTGAGGAGGCGTTTAATATGTACTGCCTTTATAAGGGGATAAGGATTCCCTCTTCCTCTCATCACGCTCTCTCTGTCTCCGCCTTTCTGATCTCAGGCTCCAGCGCCCAAATTCTCATCTCCTTTCCACTCGAGCAACCATGTCCGGATCTGGTGGTCAGGGCAAGTGGATGGTCTCCTCCGTCAAGGAGGAGGACATTACTAAGCTCCGGGCGGCCGGATATTTGGCGAAGGAGATCGCCCATCGTCTGCCAGTCGAGGGACAAGTCGTCCCCACACCGGAGCCCACAGAGAGGGTAGTATTCATACCCCATTTCTTCCGCGGGCTAGGGTTTCCACTCCACCCTTTCGTACGCGGGCTGATGTACTATTATGGGATAGATTTCCATGATCTATCCCCAAATTCCTTCCTCAACATCTCGGCGTTTATCGTCGTGTGCGAGGCCTTCCTCCGCATCCATCCCCACTTCGGGTTGTGGCTCAAAGTCTTCAATGTGAAGCCGAAGGTGGTGGATGGCCAGCACGTGCAGTGCAGAGGGGCCATGGTGAGCAAGCTATCAAACGTCTCCTGGCCCAAAGGCACCTTTGTGGAGACAGTAAAGGAATGGCAGAAGCAGTGGTTCTACATCACAGAACCTCGCGGCACCACCTAGGCCGCAGCTGCCGAATTTCGCTCCAGTGCTCCCATGCGACTAACCTCCTGGGTCGAGAAGAGTCCGGACTGGTGTTCACCTGACGAGCTGATAGCGCTGCAGACGCGCGTTCAAAGCATGGTGACAAGGACGTCTAGCTTGTTGACGTTATCCAGGTGATGTTAGTCCACCAGATTCTTTCATGCCAGCGCCGAAGCCACCCTTTATGGGAGTTCAATTCGAAGAAGCACCAGACCCTGAAAAGGCTCTTCGAGACTTCTCATGAAGGGCCTGGAAGTTGCTCCTTGAGGGCAACGAGAAGCCACCAGCCACGGACTCAGACCGTGGTCACAATAGTAAACACCCCGCCAGCGAGGTATGTTACTTTTGATGTATTCCCAACTTAAATGTTTCGAGGATGATGTCTGAGATCTTAGTATTGCTTCCTCAGGACTGGGTGGAGAGGGCGAAGCGGATCCAGCGTGCGGCTCCATTGCCTGAAGAACCAGTCATCCCGCGCCTGGCGAAGATGCTGGTACCGGCGCCATATACGGCGCCGGAGAAGAAGGCCAAGAAGAAGGCCAAGGGGGCCAAGAGTGGCCCCCATCGCAGGGGCACTTCGGACGTGACGTCCAAAGACGACAAGGCCCATTCCTCTGTCCCTAAGGACAATGACGAGGAAGAGGAGGAGGAGGAGGAAAACAACCCTCCTCCTGAGGAGAAGAAGAAGAGGGTGGCCTCGGCACATCTGGAGGCGAAAGCGCCCAAAAAGGGGATGGGCGCTCTAGCGGTCAACACCGTGTGGGACGTTGACAGTAGTCCGGAACGTCGCCCCCGTACTAGGCCCCAGGCCGCATCGTAAGTGACATGGCTTATTTATGTGCTCATCCAGCCCTTTCTTTTTATTATTCTAACATGGTTAATCCACACTATTGCAGTCCAGCCCGTGACCTTATCCAGCGATCCTCATCTGGAGGTTCGTTGGCTCCATCGGAGATGGAGAGCATGTCGCCACCGCCTGCTTACTCCCTCGGGGCCAGGGACGACACCGAAGTGTTATCCCGGAGGACCGCTCCGAAGGGAGGAGCCCAGGATGTTGTCCGGGAGGTGCCACAAGGCGGGACCTCCACTGCTGGACACATGGGGGAGCCAATCCCCATGGAGACTGGAAAAGAGGGCCGTATCTAGTTCGGCCCTCAGCCGAATACAATTCTGGAGATCCATATGGCTCCGGAGTCGGGTGAGCATCCCCCTTTGAAGGAGGGGGGTGTGTCGCCTCCACTGGTGGCTCCTATCCATCCAGGAGCGCCAGATGACCTGATGGGGGCGCTACGAAGCGCCTCCGTCTTGGACGAGCACCGTATCCTTATGGGTGCGGTGATCGAGAAGGTTTAGTCCGCCAAGAGCGGACCGAATGAAGCCTACAGCAGCCTGTTAACATGTTTCGAGGTAAGAAAGAGAAAAACCCCGTATAGTCCGTAGCCCCTGAGACGTTGTCCGGTGTTCGGTGAGGAGAACCGGACAGGGGATCAATCCTTAATTATAAGAGGCTGACTGAATATGTATCGATAAGCAGGCGTCCCCGTTGGCCGTGACCTCGCATACAGCCGAGGTCTCCGAGCTGAAGCGGAGGCTGGAGCGGACCGAGAACGAGCTCGGCGAGGTTAAGGTTCGGCTCCAGGAGAAGCAAGGTGAGGAACGACTTGCTATATGTTCGGGAAAGGAGAAGCGCTGTGTATTGACAGCGGTATTGTGATATGTGCAGAAGCCGCGACCGAGGTCGAGGCCCTGAGGAAGGCCCTGGGCGAGGCCGAGGAGCAGGTTGTCCAGCAGCAAGCCGCCCGTAAGAAGCTAAAGGCCCGGGTTAAAAAAGTCCACCAGGAGCTCCATGACACGGTGAAAAAATGCGAGGCCTTGGAGCATGATGCGTCGGTTCGAGGGACCGAACTCGCCAAGGCTCGTCAGAGCATGGAGACCGCACAGAATGAGGCCCAGGCCGCCCTCCAGGAGATCCAGGAGGCCAAGAAGATCATGGCGGGTAAGGCATTTAAGATGCAAAGCAAGTATGCGGAGAAGCAGTACCCTTTACTAACCCGAGTTCGGAGTTCCCCAGTGCCTTTTGTGGATTTGCCATGCAGTGTATCAGATGCCGCGGAGTTCTATCGAGCCGAAGGAAGGGGTTCTTCGGAGAAGCTCTTCTGGTCGCAGTATGCGGCACCAGAGCATCCCGTGTCCTTCACCGATCAGCTGAAACAGCTGGTGGAGCTGCATAGGGTGGCCGAACTAGCCATTAAGGATTTGATAATCCGGCTGTGGCCAGCCGAAGCTATGCCTAGCAGCTACTTTGGACTCGTGAGGCGGATGGTGAACGCATGTCCTCGGATGGACGTTATCAAGCGCTCCGTCTGTATTGAAGGTGCCTGTATGGCCTTCGCTCGCTGCAAGATGTGGTGGGCGAAGATGATCGCTGTTGAAGTCGCCAGCGGGCTGCCGGAGGGTAAGGAGCACCGCACACCCGAGCGATATTTCGAGGATGTCGTAGAAGGGTCTCGACTTGTAGCAGCGCAATGTTCGCAGGACATTGTATTTGAATAAATGTATTCATGTTGCCTTTGTCTTGTATTATGGGAACAAAGCCTGTTTTTGTAAAGTAATTTTATTATGATTTGAATTGTTTCCTCCTGTACGGCCGTGTTGTGTGTAATCTGAGGGTTGGCCAGTCGTCGGCTTCTGCCCTCACGTAGATAGTATGGAGGTGTTCGGGATGGAATCTAAACAATCTTGATCCAATTACATGGTCCTTGAAGGAGTTGTTTAGCGCAACGAACAAGGCAATCCGACTTTATGGCTTTAACACCCTCACTTAGCCATAGGAGTTTTATAATAAAGCATGGGCGCAGCCCCTGGTTTAAGGCAGAGTACTGTCAGCATCTGATCGGGAAGTACCGATCTCTCGCGTAACGTGGAAAAAATCTCCAATGATTTGTAACCCTCGAGTAGCTGACCGGCTCTCGCCACATCATGACAGCCAGTTTTCGGCTTTCTCCACTGAGGTGCTCGTCTGGTCAAAGTCATGGCACAATCGCAGTAGTTCTCCCTTTACTACCCTAGCCAATGGAGCGGGACGTAGGGTAGCAAGCACAGGAGCCGGGCAACCCAACTATTGACCAAAGACATGATTCGGAGCCAATGCATATAATGCTAAATTTGGGGTGCTGAACTTATATATAAGAAGTGTTCGGACTGTGCTGTCGTATTGTGGGGCGACAGGTAGCCCCTGGCGAATATGGAACGTAAAAGAGTGTCGATGCAGCAAATAGGCCGATCGAAATAAAACTAAAGTAAGAAGCGAAAACCACAGAAACTAGGCCACGAACCATTTTTATTATAACTGGATGGATACGTCAAGGTGTATCTTGTACAGATGGTGCGAGAAGTATCCGGCCATTTAACATGTCAGAATCAATAGGGTGCAGCGTGCGGGTCCTGAGAAATAAGTATGAATACCGTCAAGAAGAACGTATAAAGGTTACCCTACACACCTGTGTTGCTTGCCTCCATTGTATTTCAGTCCTTCTAAAGGACTTGACATCAGGCCCGCGGAAACAGGTGCCTGAAACAAGAAAAAGAAGTAAAAGTATGTGTGTCCGGGATCGGTCTGGCCGAATTGTAGACCCCGGGTTATCTCGTGCCTCCGTCGATGTCCATGGAATTTTGAGTGCGTAATTGTGTACGCGTGGTACGAATGCCACTACCTCATTGGGGCTGGGATGGAGGCCGAATTGCTAGTCGAGCTCTTGACGAGCTGTGCTGTCCTGTTGCAGTGTAGTCCAGACCCTCTTGATGGTGTCCAGGGGCTCGGTAGCTGGATTATAATGCTGCTTGAGAAGGCCGCTCTGCACTTCTGCTGCTAGGGCGCCGGTTTGCTCCTCTGTTCGGAGGGAGCGTTCTGTATTGCCATTGACTGTTATGACGCCACGTGGACTAGGCATCCTGAGCTTGAGATAAGCATAGTGTGGCACTGCGTTAAATCTAGCAAACGTGGTTCGTCCGAGCAGTGCGTGGTAGCCGCTGCGGAAGGGGACGATATCGAAGATTAACTCTTTGCTTCGGAAGTTGTCCGGAGAACCGAAGACCACCTCCAGCGTGATTGAGCCCGTACAACGGGCCTCTACACCTAGTGTGACTCCTTTAAAGGTAGTCTTTGTTGGTTTGATTCGTTAGGGATTAATGCCCATCTTCCATACTGTATCCTGGTACAGCAGGTTGAGGCTGCTTCCATCATCCATCAGGACTCGTGTTAGGTGGAATCCGTCGATGATTGGGTCAAGGACCAGTGCGGCCGAACCGCCGTGGCGGATACTAGTCGGATGATCTTGTCGATCGAAGGTGATCAGAAATGACGACCATGGATTGAACTTTGGGGCGACTGGCTCTACCGTGTAGACGTCCCTGAGTGCTTGTTTGCGCTTCTTTCTGGGGATGTGCGTGGTGTATATCATGTTCACCGTTTTGACTT
>NC_041380.1:291782700-291801965 GCF_002162155.2 Triticum dicoccoides | reverse complement strand
CCCCCGGTGTTCGGCTGCTGGGGCTCTTCATCCTCGTCCTCACTTTGTGATCCCTTTTCTTTGTTTTGGCATTTAACTTGCCAGCCTGCTTGAAGACCCAACAATCCCTGTTGGTATGATTGGCTTGCTTATCCGGGGTGCCGTGCATTTGGCACGGACGGTCGAGTATGCGGTCCAGGCTGGAAGGTCCTTCGTTGTTTCTTTTGTAGGGTTTCTTCCGTTGGCGGACTTGGAGCCACTGAATCCGGTGTTGATTGTGGTCTCCTCGGTGTTGTCGCCATTGCTTCTGTGTTTGTGTCTATTGCGCCGGAGCTTGCCGGTATTGTTCTTGGCCTCTGTGGGCCCTGCCTCGCTGGCTGTGTTTTTGCTACGAGCCAGCCAGTTGTCCTCGCCTACGCAAAAGCGGGTCATGAGTGCCATAAGGGCTGCCATTGACTTCAGCTTTTCATGTCCGAGGTGGCGTGCTAGCCATTCGTCACGGATGCTGTGTTTGAAGGCTGCTAGGGCCTCGGCATCCGGACAGTCAATGATCTGGTTCTTTTTGGTTAGGAACCTAGTCCAGAATTTTCTGGCTGATTCTCTGGGTTGTTGAACTATGTGGCTTAGGTCATCGGCATCTGGTGGCCAGACATAAGTTCCTTGGAAATTGTCGAGGAAAGCCTCTTCTAAGTCCTCCCAGCTGCCGATGGAGTTCTTAAGCGGGCTATTTAACCAGTGTCAAGCTGGTCCTTTGAGCTTTAATGGGAGGTATTTGATGGCGTGGAGGTCGTCTCCTCGAGCCATGCGGATGTGGAGAATGAAATCCTCGATCCATACTGCAGGATCGGTTGTGCCGTCATATGATTCGATATTGACGGGCTTGAACCCCTCGGGGAATTCATGATCCAGTACTTCATCTGTGAAGCAGAGCGGGTGTGCAGCGCCTCTATATCGGGCCGCATCATGGCGGAGCTCTGATGGAGTCCGTCTGTGGCGTTCGGCCCGAGCGTGGTTAGGTTTGTCACGTCCGAATAGGTAGTCGTCGTCGTGCTTCGAGGCACGTCCTCGCGATCCGTAGATCGATCTTGTGTGTCCTGCTCTACTGTCCAGAGTCTGTCGGAGGTCGTACATATGACTCCGGACTCTTCCGTCCCTATTTTTGGCGGGGTGGTGGGGTGGTTTGCTATTCAGCCTGAGTTGCCGCTTTATCCCGACCGCGGGGTGGCCGTTCAGCCACCCTGTCCCGACCACGTGGTGGTCGGTCCGCACTACGCGAGGGAGATATGTGCTCCGGCGCCTCCTCATCGAATTGAGGTAGCAGTCTGTGTTTTGGGTAGCTCTTGGCTGGGCGGTTGAGGCTGTATTCCTCGGCTGTCAGGACATCAGTCCATCTGTCAACGAGTAGGTCTTGTTCAGCTTGAAGTTGTCGTTGTTTCTTTTTCAGGCTCCTTGCCGTGCCTATGAGCTGAAGCTGAAAGTGCTCCTGCTCGAGAGGATCCTCAGGCACGATGAAGTCTTTGTTTCCAAGGCCTGTCTCCTCCTCGGAGGGTGGACGGTAACTATCATCCTCCAAGTCATCTTCTATGGCCTGTTCGTTAGGGTTGTCTTGCCTGCTGTCGTGTTCCTCTTCGGATGTAGCCCCGACAGGGTCTTCATTGTTTTTGGCGTCGCCTGGAGTACTATTTTCTCTGGTGCCAGTGTTGTCGTCCTTTGAGCGGTGGGGCTTGGGGCGGCGTTTGGGCTGCCAGCGCTTGGACTGTGTCTCGGAGGTTTTATTCGCATCTGGCTCTTCTTTGTCGTCGCCAGATCCTTTAGGTGTATCAACCATGTACACATCGTACGAAGAGGTAGCCGTCCAACGTCCAGTGAATGGCAGGTCTTGGCCTTGCTCCTTGTCGGCATCGTCGTCCATACCATCGATGTCTTCGGAGCCATAGTCAAGCACGTCGGTTAAGTCATCGACGGTGGCTATGAAGTGGGTGGCGGGTGGGAAGCAAGATTCCTCATCATCCGTCTCTAGCTCGAACCGGACATAGTTCAGCTGTGAGTCCTTCTCCAAGGAAAAATTCTTTAAAGATTTTAGCACGTCACCCAAAGGCGAGTGCTGGAAAACGTCAGCGGCGTTGAACTCGAAGATCGATAACCGATCTAGCTCGGTGTCCGCGGGCGTACACAGTCCGGAACTTATAGCTGGAGACGAGTCTGAAGTTCCATTAAAGCGAATATTGCAGGGCGTCGAGTCCATGTGCGGCTCCAACGCCGCGGCCTCTGCGGCCTCGGATGGCTCGATTTGCTTCGGCTCTAAGGTCATTGCAGTTGCAGGAACCATCTCGTGGGTGTGATCCGATGACAGATTTAAGTCACGTTCATCGGGATGAGGGGGAGCGATCGCCACGGGTTCAAATCCCTCGAAGATCAAGTCTTTATGGATATCCACGACGTAGTTCAAGCTTCCGAATCTGACCTGATGGCCCGGGGCATAGTTGTCGATCTTCTCTAGATGGCCAAGCGAGTTGGCCCACAGTATGAAGCCACCGAATACGAAGATCTGTCCGGGGAGGAAGGTTCCTCTTTGGACAGCATCATTATTGACATGAAGGGGGCATCGAACCTTTTGTCGATGGCACAGTGGAACTCTCAATGAAAGCACCAATGTCGGTGTCAAAACCTATGGATCTCGGGTAGGGGGTCCCGAACTATGCGTCTAGGATCGATGGTAACAGGAGACGGGGGACACGATGTTTACCCAGGTTCGGGCCCTCTCTATGGAGGTAATACCCTACTTCCTGCTTGATTGATCTTGATGAATATGAGTATTACAAGAGTTGATCTACCACGAGATCGTAATGGCTAAACCCTAGAAGTCTAGCCTATGTGGGTATGGTAATGAGTATATCTGTCTGTCCTTTCCAGACTATCACCTTCGGTTTATATAGACACCAAGGGGATCTAGGGTTTACATGGAGTCGGTTACATAAAAAGGAATCTTCGGTCGCCAAGCTTGCCTTCCACGCCAAGTAGAGTCCAATCCAGACACGATGCAGTCTTCGGCCTTCATGTCTTCACAGCCCATCAGTTCGGCCCATGGATAATAGGCCGGACGCCTGAGGACCCCTTAGTCCAGGACTCCCTCATAGGGTTCGCTCTCCACCCCTTCATTCGCGTCCTCATGTTTTATTACGGGCTAGATTTTCATGATCTAGCTCCGGACTCCTTCCTTCACATCTCGGTGTTTATTGTCATGTGCGAGGCTTTTCTCCGCATTACCCCTCACTTCGGTTTATGGCTCAAGACCTTTAACTTGAAACCGAAGGTAATCGAGGGGGAGCAAATAGAGTGTGGAGGTGCCACTATGAACAAGCTCCCCAACGCTTTTTGGCCCAAAGGCTCTTTCACAGAAGTTTCCGACCTATGGCAACAGGAGTGGTTTTACATCACCGAACCTCGTGGTACCAAGCGGGCAGCTGCAACTACGTTCCGACCTGGCCCTCCATTATAGCTTGCATCATGGATTAATAAGGGGTTGGACTGGGGATCCATTGACGAAGTGCAGATGCTACAAAGCCGCATCCGGAGCCTCCTTAAAAAGGACACCAGCCTCATCAATGTAATCTAGGTAATGCTAGTCCGCCGGGTCCTGTCGTGCCAGCGACGGCCCCTCCGCATGTGGGAGTTCAATGACCCTTCAGCACTTCTTCGGCATGACGCACAAAGGAATGTGGAAGTTATTTTTCGGGACACAGAGGTAGTGGCCGGATTCCACCGAAGACATCAGCCTCGACTCCAATCATCTGGATACCTCGGTAAGCACTCGACTCCCAAACACAGCTTAGTTAAACACCCCGTAATACTGAGAAAACCATCTTTGAGCAGGGCTGGGTAAAGAAGGCTGAACGAATTAGGTGTTCGGCCCCCCTTCCCGAAGACTCGTCCGATCCTGTGTTAACAAGGATGCTGGCTCCGGCGCCATATCAAGTGCCGGCGAAGGAGGACAAGGAGGAGAAAAAGAAGGTCAAAGGTGACCTCCATTCGAAAGGTACACCAGACGCTATGTCCGGGGAGATTGGGGCTCCCTCTTCCGAAGACAAAAGAGAAGGCGAAGCCGACATCGCTTCCCCATATGGGAAGAAGAGGACCGCCTCTGAACATTTGGAGGAGGGTGCTCCTAAGCGAGGGAAGATGTCCTTGCCAGGCGGTTCGGGTTCGGAAGACGACGTTGACACGCAGTTCCTCCGTAAGGACAAGCCTTTAGCCGAATCGTAAGTGAACAAAGGTGTCCTAAATATATCCCGTTCCTTTCTGCTTACAAGGGCAACATATGAAAATATATGTTTGCAATCTGGCACACAATCTTCCTCAACAGTCCTCCTCCTCGGGGGATCTTCTTCCGGAGATGATGGAAAGCGAGACACCTCCCCAAACCCTCTCGCCCAATAGGGCGGACGACTTTGAGGTGTCGTCCCGGAGGATTTATCCTGATAAACAAGTGGTGCGAGGGACAATGAAGACCGCGCCCGAAGGTGATACTTCCGCGGCCCAGGGTTTGGGGCATGCAGCCCCTTCGGGGACCAACAATAAAGGCCCCGAACTATCCGGTTTACAGCCAGAGACAACTCTAGAGTCGAGCAAACACATCCCTTTGAAGGGAGTCCGTACTCCCATCACCGCTTCCAGGAATCAGGAGGCGCAAGATACCTTGATGGACGTGTTGCAATATGCGTCCATCTTAGAGGAACATCGCACCTTGATGGGTACGGTAGCCAAGAGGATTCTATCCGCGAGAAGCGGATTGGATGAAGCCTTCACGGGCCTGCTAAGAGGCTTCGAGGTATGCAATGTAATATCTTCAATTGCACTTTACATGCAACAAATGCACCCTTGTATAGATAGTAGCCCCTGAGACTCCGGTTGTCGTCCGATAGGAGGCAATCAGAGGATCAAAAAAGATATGCCCAGGAAATAATCTAACTAAGTGGAACACAAGTTGTTTCATCCACGGTGACTGCCCGTGCTATAGAGGTTGCCGATCTGAAGCGGAAACTTGATGTGGCAGATGACTACATCATGCTTATTAACAGGTGGCTTGACGAGGCGCAAGGTATGTTTTGGGGTAGTCAGTATATGTATGTATAATGATATGAGCACGAAGCTGGGAATTATATACTAAAATATGTATAACTGCAGATGGTGCTGCCGCGGTTAAGACCCTGCTGGTTGAGCTCGTCCGGGCCAAGGAGCAAGTCATGATGAGTAATGTGGCTGCCAAGAAGGTAGCTAAGGAGTTAAAGGTCGAACAGGCTACTCGGCGCCAGTGCGAAGAGTGAATATCTTCCATAGAGCAAGATCTCAAGGATGCCACTGGCAAATGCCGAGCACTTGAGGAGGAGAACAAGGCCAAAGTAGCCGAACTAGAGAAGGCCTTACGAGAGGCGAGAGAGGCATGATCTGGGTCGAGAGCGGCTCGGGAGGAAATCCGGCAAGCCGGGGAGATAGCGGCCTGTAAGCCCTTTCTATTACAGACTAAATTCGGCGATCCGAAGTATGCCCCGCTTAATCAAATGTGGAGCTCTCCAGACAGATTCTTGGACATGCCGAAGAGTACCTCCGATGTGGCGCAGTTTTACCAAGCGCAAGAAGGGTGTGCAACAGAAAAGCTTTTCTGGTCACAATTCGGCACGCCAAAGCGCCCGCTGTTGCTAAATGAACAGATGGCCCAGTAGGCCGAGCTCCACAAGATATCCGGTTCTGCCATGAAGGACGTCGTGGTCCGGCTGTGGCCGACTGAGCCAGTTCCGAATAGTTATTTCGGTTTGGTGTAGCGACTTGTGGATGTGGTGCCGCGTATCGACGCCATGAAGCGATCAACGTGCATTGAAGGTGCACGGATGACCTTTGCCCGTGTCAAGACGTATTGTGTGAAGATGAAGGCCACCGATATTGCAGCGAAGAGTCCACCTAGGGGCAAGGACAAACACACGTCGGAGCAGTATTTTGAAGATGTCCTAGAGGGCACCCGCTTGATAGAGGGTCAGTGCTCGAAGGATATGATCTTCGAGTGAATGTACCAAGATTGTAAAAAACAATATTATGATATATTTATACTTTTGCCTAAAAGTTTTGGTTCCTCCTATGCGTCCGTCTTTGTATAATCTGAAAGTTTTCTAGTCGTCGGCTTTGGCCCCCACGCATAAAATACGGGGGTATTCGGAAAAGCACTTGATCACTCTTGACCCAACGTCTAGGTCCGTGAAGGAGGTGTCAAGGTGGCAAACTAGGCAATCGGACTGTAGGGCTTTAACATTTTCACTTATCCATAGGAGTTTGATGGTGGGTCTATGGTATAGCCCCTGGTATGTACGCGGTTATCCCAATACGGTGCGCTACATAGGAGACCTTAAAACGGTCCTTCATGTAATACATAAGGAATCGTGAAAGATTCTGATAAGTCATCGAGTGGTTGACCAGCTCTCGCCGCATCATGACAGTCAGTTTTCGGCTTTCTCTACTGAGGTGCTTGACCAGATGAACCGGAAACACAATCGCAGTAGTTCTCCCTTTACTACCCTAGCCGATAGAGCGGAACGTAAGGTAGTAAGCACAGGAGCCGGGCAACCCAACTATTGACCAAAGACATGATTCAGAGCTGATGCATATAAGGCCAAACTCATGATGCCGGAGTGTGCTATAAAGTTGTTCGGACTTGTCGGCGACTCACTTGTTCCCATATCAAGCCCCTGGCAATTTGTGCTGAGGTGCGTGTGTGAAACAATTCGAAGAAGTAAAATTCAGTTCTGTAAAAAAAGAGTGAATATTGAATACAGATTATGTTCACTGGGACCTAATTGATACGTCAATCGCCATCTTACAGATAATAACGCCACAACCCAGGTTATTTGACATGCCGGGGGTCGAAGGCTGAGGAAAAAGGCACTTTACATGCTCGAAATAGAGAGTGCGGTCTACAAAGAAATATTTGGACCTCCTGTCGCACGTCTGCGCCGCCTTGCCTCGGTGAAAGGACTCCTTAACAGGAATAGCCTTTGAGTAAGTGTATGAAGCCGAACTCCGAAAGAGTCTGTGAGATGACCAGCCTTTGAGCCACCTGTGGTAAAAGACAAAAAATGGTTTAGAAAAGAAAAAGAGGCTATGGGAGTGCTTGTAGGCCTGTCCGTATTGTGCCTCCGTCGATGACCAAGGTATTTTAAGTGCATAATTATGTATGTGCGGTACAGACTTCGCAGGTATATGAGGCGAACGACGAAGGCCGAGCTGCTAATCCAGCCCTGAGATTGATCGGTCATGTTTAATAGAGACCGATGGCTTAATGGCCGATAAGATATGCGGCCTGATGAGGCTGCTTTGTACTTCGGTTGCATTAGCCGTAGTATGGCCCTCTGTATGGAGGGAGCGTTCCGTATTTCCATTTATTGTTATGAAGCCGCGTGGACTGGGCATCTTATGTTTTGCATGGGCATAGTGTGGGACCGCATTAAAACGAGCAAAAGCAGTACACCCGACAAGTGCATGGTAGCCGATGCGGAACGGGGCAATATCGAAGGTCAAGCCTTCGCTTCGAAAGTTGTTCGGCGAACCGAAAACTACTTCCAATGTGATGGAGCCTGTGCAGTGAGCTTCTACGCCAGGTACTACTCCCTTGAGGGTAGTTTTGGTGGGCTTGATTCTTGAAGGATCGATGCCCATTTTGCGGACAGTGTCTTGGCAGAGTAGATTAAGGCTGCTGCCGCCGTCCATAAGGACTTTAGTGAGATGTAACCCATTGATGATTGGGTCGAGGACCAGAGCTGCATGACGGATACTGACTGGGTGATCCTTGCGATCAAAAGTGATTAGGCAGGCTGCCCATTGGTTAAATTTTGGGGGGACCGGCTCTATGGCGTAGGCGTCCCGTGGTGCGCACTTACGCTCCCCTATAGGGGTGTACGTCATGTATACCATGTTTACCGTGTTTACTTTCAGAGGAAATTGCCTCTGACCCCCGGTGTTTGGTGGGCGAGTCTCTTCATCATCGCTGTCACTGGGCAGCCCCTTCCCCTTGTGTTCAGCATTGAGCTTGTCGGCTTATTTGAAGACCCAACAACTTATATTGGTATGATTGGCGGGTTTATCAGGGGTGCCATGAATCTGGCAAGGCCAATCCAGTATCTTGTCTAAATTGGATGGTTTGTCTCTATTTGCCTTGAATGGCTTTTTCCGTTGACCGGGTTTGGAGGCGCTGAATCCGGCGTTGACCGCCGTTTCGTGTGTTCCTTCATTGTTATTTCGACGTTTGTGTTTATTGCGTCGTGACTTGCCGTTGCCATCCCACACTTCGGAAGTGCCCGGGTCACTGGTGCTGTTGCTTCTACGAGCGAGCCAGCTATCCTCTCCCGCGCAAAAGCGGGTCATCAGAGCGGTAAGGTCTGCCATGGATTTTGGTTTTTCTTGTCCGAGGTGGTAGGCGAGCCATTCGTCTCGGACACTATGTTTAAAGGCCGCGAGGGCTTCGGCGTCCGGACAATCGACAATTTGGTTCTTTTTAATTAAGAACCCAGTCTAGAGCTTCCTTGCTGACAACCCGGGCTGCTGGATAATGTGAGTTAGGTCATCGGCATCCGGAGGCCGGACATATGTACCTTGGAAGTTATCGCGGAAGGCGTCTTCCAAGTCTTCCTAGATGCCAATGGAATTCTTGGGCAGACTGTTTAGCTAGTGCCGAGATGGCCCCTTGAGTTTTAGCGGGAGGTATTTGATGGCACAAAGATCGTCGCCGTGGGCCATATGAATATGGAGAATAGAGTCTTCAATCCATACCGCGGGATTTGTGGTTCCATCATATGATTCGATATTCACGGGTTTGAAGCCTTCTGGGAATTCATGTTCCATTACTTCATCAGTGAAGCAGAGGGGGTGTGCGGCGCCTCTATATCGGGCCAGGTCGTGATGTAGTTTAGATGGAGTCCGTCTGCAACTTTCGGCTCAGACGTGATTGTGCTTGCCATGTTCGGCTTGATAGCCGTCGCCGCGCGTCGGGGCATGCCCCCGCCATCCGTAGATCGATCTGGTATGACCTGCCCTACTGTCCAGGTCCTGCCCCGAGGTGTTTTCTTTCTGCCTTTATGGTGAGGTAGTGCTAGCTGGTGTTCGGCTTGAGTTGCCGCTTTGTCTCGGCCGCATGGTGGTCGATCAGCCGCATTACGTGCTGACGGTACAGGCTCCAGCGCCTCATCGTCCAATTGAGGTAGCAATTTGCGCTTCAGATAACTTTTGGATGGGCGCTCGAGGCCGTATTCCTCGGCTGCCAGGACATGAGTCCATCTATCGTTGAGTAGATCTTTGTTAGCTTTAAGCTGTTGCTGCTTCTTTCTCAGGCTCCTTGTAGTGGCTATTAGCCGGCGCTTGAAGTGCTCCTGCTTGAGAGGTTCCTCAGGCAGGATAAAATCCTCGTTGCCGAGGCTCTCCTCATCCTCGGAGAGCAGAAGATAATTACTGTCCTCTGAGTCTTTGTTTATGGCCTGTTCATTAGGGCTAACTTGCCCGTCTTCCCGTTCGTCCTGTTCTGAAGTTGGCTTAACGGGGTCTTCATTGTCTTCGGCATCGTTCGGAGTATTGTTTTCTCCTGTGCCAGTATTGCTGTCTTTTCCATGGCGTGACTTGGAGGGGCGCCGCTGATGTTGGCGCTTTGATTGTATCTCAAGAGGTTTATCCTCGACTTGGTCTTCCTTGTCGTCGCCGCTATTTTCTTTGGGTGTATCCACCATGTATACGTCATATGAGGGGGTGGTGGTTCAGCGCCTGGTAAATGGCGGGTTTTGGGCCTGCTCGTCTTCGGCATCACCGTCCATATTGTCGATGTCTTCGGAGCCGTAATTAGGCATGTCGGTTAGGTCTTCGATAGTGGCTATTAAGTGGGAGGTGGGTGGGAAGCAAAATTCCCCGTCATCAACCCCCAGTTCAAACCGGATATAATTCTGTTGTGAGCCCCCTGCTAAGGAGAGGGTTTTTAATGAGTTTAGCACATCACCTAAAGGTGAGTGCTAGAAGATGTCAGCGGCGCTGAATTCGACGATCGGCGCCTGATCAGGCTCAGCGGACGTGGGTGCGCGTAGTTCGGTGCGAGTGGCCAGAGACGAGTCCGAGGTTCCGATGACGCGGATCCCGCATGAAATTGGGTCTGTGTGCGGCTCCAACGCCGCTGATTCTGCGGCTTCTGTGGCGGGGTTGAGCTTCTCGTCTTCGATGGCGCAGTCTGCTCCGGATCTAGGGCCGGAGCACTTACAGGTGCTATCTCCTGGGTATGGTCCGATGACAGATTTAGGTCACGCTCATCACGGTGGTAGGGAGCGGCTGCCATCGGCTCGAATCCCTCGAAGATCAAGTCTCCACGGATATCAGCAACAAAGTTCAAGCTTCCAAACCTGACTTGATGGCCAGGGGCGTAACTGTCGATCTTCTCTAAGTGGCCAAGCAACTTGGCCCGCAGGACGAAGTCGCCGAATACGAAAACCTGTCCGGGGAGGAAAACTTCCCCCTGGACAGCATTGTTGTAGATGTTTGACGGGGCCATCGAACCTCTTGAAGATGACGCAGCGGAACTCTCAATGAAAGCACCAATGTCGGTGTCAAAACCGGCGGATCTCGGGTAGGGGGTCCCGAACTGTGCGTCTGAGGTTGATGGTAACAAGAGACAAGGGACACAAAGTTTTACCCAGGTTCAGGCCCTCTTGATGGAGGTAATACCCTACATCCTGCTTGATTAATATTGATGAGTATGGGGGTTACAAGAGTTGATCTACCACGAGATCGTAATGGCTAAAACCTTAGAAGTCTAGCCTATATGATTATGATTGCGATTGCCTCTACGGACTAAACCCTCCGGATTATATAGACACCGGAGGGGACTAGGGTTGTACAAAGTCGGTTACAGAGAAAGAAATCTTCGTATCTGAACGCCAAAGAGAGTCCCATCCGAACACGGGTGAGAGAATCTTTAGTCTTGTATCTTCATGGCCCAATAGTCCGGCCCATGTCCAACAGGACGGACGCCCGAGGACCCCTTAGTCCAGGACTCCCTCAGCAGTAATAGGGATGCCCAATCCCGAAATGGAAAAGAAATTTACTTTATATTGTCAAATAATAAATTCCTTGGAAAGTGTTGGCATGGAAGCACCCGTGGATATGGCTAGCCATGGATTTTGAAAGAATGGTGGAAAAAAGAATAAACTTTATTTTATGTTTGGGAACCGCCTATGATGTATCTAGCATGGAAAGTATTGGGAATTACTCGGTCATTTTTGTTGACGGGAAAAGCATGCCTCTCAAAAAAATTATCTCTCAAATTTTTTCTTTGAGCTCTGGCACCTCTACAAATCTCTGCTTCAGTATGCGAAGGGCCTATCTATTTACTTTTATGCAAATTTTGTTTTTATTTGAGTCTCCATCTTCTCTTATAAATCACCAACTAGGGAGCACTATGATCATACTTGTGCATTGGATACAGCTAATATTCGAGTGTGTTTCGTGAGTGGATGAATGATTGAGCATGATGGGCTAGGGATAACTTTCTTTAGTGTTGATATTTTGAAAGACATGGTTGCTTGTTGATATGCTTGAGTATTGAAGTCGTCATGTCAAATATAGACCATTGCCTTGAACCATCTAAAATTCCATACGTCCATGCTACAAAAGAAAACAATATGTGATGAACATGTTAGGCAACATTCCACATCAAAAATTCTTTTTTTATCGTTTACCTACTCGAGGACAAGCAAGAATTAAGCTTGGGCATGCTGATACGTCTCTACTGTATATATAATTTTTTATTGTTCCATGCTATTATATAATCATTCTTGGATGTTTTACAATCATTTTATAGCAACTTTATATCATTTTTTCGGACTAACCTACTGACATAGTGCCCAGTGCCAGTTGCTGTTTTTTGCTTTTTTTTACTTCGTAGAATATCCCTATCAAACGGAGTCCAAACAAAGAGAAACTTTTTGGAGATTTTTTTGGACCAGAAGACAACTTGGGAGCCAAGGAAGCACCAGAGGAGAGGACCATGGGGCCCACAAGACACCAGGGCACGCCAGAGGCCCTTGGCACGTCCTAATGGGTTGTGGTGCCCTCGGGGGTCTCCTCCATCGCCTCTCAGCTCTATAAATATCCAAATATTCCAGAAACCCTAGGGGAGTCGACGAAACACAATTCCAGCTGCCCCAAGTTCTAGAACCACGAGATCCAATCTAAAGCCCTATTCTTGAGGACATGGGAGAAGTCTTGTCATAAGTAATCATGTGAATTTGGTATTCATTCTATATTTTGATGATATGTATGTTGTTGTTTCCCTTAGTGGTGTCGTGTGAACGTCGACTACATGATACTTCACCATACTTGGGCCTAAGGGAAGGCATTGTGCAGTAGTAATTAGATGATGGGTTGTTAGAGTGATAGAAGCTTAAACCCTAGTTTATGCGCTATTCCGCAAGGGGCTGATTTGGATCCATATGTTTCATGTTATGGTTAGATTTATCTTAATTCTTCTTCCATAGTTGCGGATGCTTGCGAGAGGGGGTAATCATAAGTGGGAGGCTTGCTTACTATAAGAGATTGTTCCGTCTTGTGCTTTGCTATAAAAAGGGTTGGGATACCTTGATGCACCTTTGTTATAATTGCTACTTGATGCTCATTACAAACTACCTTGCGATCAAACTATCTGTTACCGATAATTTATGTGCTTGTAGACAATACCTTCCTGAAAACCGCTTGTCATTTCCTTCTGCCCCTCGTTGGGTTCGACACTCTTACTTATCAAAAGGACTACGATTGATCCCCTATACTTCCTATACTTGTGGGTCATGACCACCATCTCGGCAACATTTGTCGCTACTCCTATCCACTTGATGAAGGGGTGCCAAAAATCTGAGCCAAATACCAAGCAGACTTCATACCAAAACCTAACATCTAAAGCCAGAGGACCAAACCAATCCACAATGTCGGGTTTGGGGCACACCGGTCCGACACACTCTCAGAGGTGACCACCGCCATCTTCCACCTATCAGTCTTCAAAACAGGAACTGACGCATCAACCTTGTCAGGCCTGCCATCGACGCCACCACGATGCTAGACAACGCCGTCCTACTGTGCGAGTCTGTCAACCTGCATTAGACATTGAGACTCCACTGTGCCACGCCACCGAGATCCGCCATCATCCATGCGGATCATGAAACCTTTGGGCCCTTCAAGTGAGCACCTGCTCCAAAACGATGCCACCAGGAGGGAGAACGACATCGAAGATGCCGTCATTATCCGATCCAGGAAGACCCAGATCTAGGGTTTTCCCTGGAGCGGTCCGAGGGAGATGATGGTGCCTGCTACGCCAATGCCTCAATAAGGAAATGACGTCAATGACGCTACCATCGTTCTTCAAGACCAAGGTTGACGCTATTTTCACCGGCAGTCGCACCACCCCGACCCAGTAGCTGACTAGAACCGCGTGGTGCCTTGCCGAGTAGACGCACGCAACCACCGAAACACCAAGGACCACCACCGCAACTCGGATCCACCATCGCCATCGGCCACTACTACCTAGAAGACAACACCAGCCAGCCACCGCACCGCCCAAAGCCCGCGTCGCCTAGTGCTTGGGACCATGCATGGATCTAGGCCAGATCATCGCTGGCGTGGTTCCGACTCTGACAGTGATGTAGGGGGGTGAGTATGGAGAGGCTAGATCCTAGCTATTGGGAAGTTGTTACACGCGAGGTTTACGAGTTCAGGCCCTTCTTGGAGGAAGTAATAGCCCTACGTCTCGGAGCCCGGAGGCGGTCGACTGGATTATGCGTGTATAGATTACAGGGGTGCGAACCCTCCATACTGAGGAGGGGGGTGGCTTATATAGAGTTCGCCGGCCCCCTCCTGCCCTCAGTAATGCAGGGTTTAAGGTACATTTAAGATGAGGCGTTACTGGTAACGCCTCTAATAAAGTGCTATGATGACCATGAAGACTACTTAACAGCTGACCGTTTGCCTACGGAATGACTTTAGGTCTCCTGGCAGTCGAGTGATTAGCTTCTTGGTCGAGTGGTAGCTTCTTGGTCGAGTGGTAGCTTCTCGGTCGAGTGTCTTGAACCTGTCGAGTGGAGCACCTTCAAGTCGATTGATAGGTGATTTCTTCTAGGGATGTCCTTTGGGTAGGGCTCTTTGGACGGGTCCGTGCCCCTACCCTAGGTACATAGCTTCATCATTAGCCCCCGAATGGATCGAGGTTAGAGTGGGGAAAGAGTTGGGGATCCTTTCCGACTGGTTCTTTGGGGCTGTATGAGTGCCTCGTTTAGGGTCACTTGTCACGGATGACGTCATCAACCTCTTTCAGTCGCCTTGATCCATTCCAGGCCCTTCGTCGAGTGAATATCTTTGCTTGCGACATGCCGAGTGTTGGTGCGAGCGGGATACTCTGTTTTTGCCAAGTGGTTCTGCGGCCCGCGGATCTCACGGGATTCGAATTTTGGGAAGCGCGCGGGACGGGAGCAGCCACAGTAATCGGAAGTGATAAAGCGGAAACTCCTCGATCCTCGCGTCGCCTTTTTCGCCACGTACTGCGCGCGCGTCTGCTGCGGGATTTGACTGGACTGCCTGGGCCTACCAGTCAGCCACTCGGGAGTGGCCCCTTATAAGTTGCCAGCTCGGGGTTTCCAAGCCGTGCGCTCCTCTTCTTCTTCCTTCCTCCTCTCTCCCTTCACCAGCCCTCCCATGACCTTCGGCCGTACCCTAGCGCCGTTAGCCCGTGTGAGACCTCGCCAATGACGATGATGAAGGGCAAGACCACTGCTTTGGAGCACGCGAAGAAGGTGGCGGCGACGGGGAAAGGAAAGAGGTCTGCACGAGGCGGATCTTCCTCCCGGGCCGCCCTGCCCAAGGGTTGGATTCAGGGCGACTGGATGCCATCGGTGCTCCGGCAGGAAGATCTCGACGACATGGTCGAGGGAGGAGCCATTCCCCACGAGGCTGCGCGTCTCCCGGGGGGGGGGGGAGATCGAACCTCAACCCCGCGACGGTGAGTGCGTGCTCCTCGCCACCCACATCGACCGAGGGTTTTCTCTGCCTCCCCATCCATTCTTCTGGAGCTTCTTGAATTTCTTCGGAGCGCAGCTCCATCACTTTACCCCCAACTCCATAGTCTATCTTGCTGCGTTCATTTCCATGTGCGAGGCCTTCCTGGGTTGCCGTCCGCATTGGGGGCTTTTCAAGCATATTTTTACTTGCCGCTCTCAGTCGGTTAAAAAGGCCAAGTCGAGTGATGAGAAGACACAAGTGATCCAGCTGTGCGGGGGCCTAGCGATCCAGACGAGGGGGGAGAGCTGTTTCCCCTCTATCACCTTCCCGGAGTCGGTCCGCGGCTGGCAGTCGACCTGGTTCTACTGCCAGGACCAGGCGACCCCCGGACAGTCGACTGGTCTTCCTCCTTTTTCCCTCGACCGAGCCGAGAACCCTGTCTCTCTGAAAGTCACGCCGGAGGAAAGGGCCCAAGTCAAGGTATTGGCGGGTCGAGTGGTTGAGCTTGTCCGTGAGGGGGTGACTGGGATGGACCTGTTAGAGGTCTTTCTCCAGAGGCGCATCCAACCGCTCCAGGCGCGAGACCACCCGATGTGGCTGTATTCTGGCCTTGACGACACCACTTGGATCCACCCGGAGGAGGTCACCGACGAGATGCTGGAGGGGTGGTTGTCAAGCATCACGGAGAACAAAGACAACCCCCGAGGAGCCAGAAGGGTAATTCCACTCGACAACTCATATGAAGTGGATCAGGTATGTCTTTGTGTCAGATATCTGGCCTTCTGTATTGGTCTTCTTTGGGTAAGTTGATTGACTTTCGTCCTGTCTGTTGTCTTCCAGGCGACCACTGAGATGTACTCGACGCCCAACGGGGCACAAGGGTCAACTGAGGAAGGTGAGGGGAGCGGAGGCGAGAGCGGGGACGACCAGGGCGAGTGGGAGTCCGACGGTGAGGGAGAGGAAGGCGACGACATCTTCTCCAGCGAAGAGGAGGAGGAGGCTGAACCCTCTCGCTCGGAGGGGCGATCCAAGCTCACCCACGATCCAGCGCAGGAACGTGGCAAGGTGACTGCTCCTGTTGGGCAGTCGTCGAAACGCCCTCGGACTTCTTCTCCTCCGCCGACCGGGAAGGCTCCCAAGCACCCACGAGCGACGCCATCCAAGCCGCCCAAGGCCTTGCCCAAGATGAAGATAGCTGTTCCCACCATTTCCGGGTAACAATAACACTTGCTTTCCTTTGTCGACTGTGGACGGATCCTTGGTCGATTCACTGGGCCAACTGACTAACTTTCGAGATTTGCAGTGGCTCAACTTCTGAGGTCTCCGCCAGGAATGACGACCAAGAGATGGAGGACGCTGTCACCTCCAACCCTGGTACAATCACTGACGTCCTGCTTCCGAGTCAACTGAAACTTTATCGCGACTCTGGTCGATTGAATGTTTTCCTTGCAGCTCATCCTCATGTTATTGACCTCCCGGACGACGACGACAACGAACCACTGAGGGTGAAGAGGAAGAAGAAGGCGTTGGCTGGCAAGACTCCGCAATCCACTCCGGCGCCTAAGGCCGTAGTTCGGGACGGTGGCGAACCCACTCGGGCTTCCGTGGCTTTCGCTGTTCCTCTGACGAGTGTGCGGCCTTCAGCGTCGACTGGGGATCCGTCTTCGCTTTTTGCTGCATACCCCGTCCCTAAGGACCAAGCGGCTGCTGCGAAGGAGGCTGTATGCCAGGCTGGAATCATGATGGAACAGGTGAAAGTGGCTCGGGAGGCTTGCCAGGCGGCTTATGACGCAAGCTCGGCTCTTCAGAGCAATGTCCAGGTCAGTCGACTTCAACACTTGGTCTGTTTCGATATGTCCTTTGAAGAATCTCTTTTCCGAAGATCTTTAAGTTTGTACACCCACTGGGTGTGTTTGCCAATTCTTGGACGAGTGGGGGCACGCTAAGTGCACCCACTAGGTGTAGTCCCCGAGACTACAGTGGACTGCTGACAGTCGACTGTAGTCTTTAAATTGAGTCGTTGTAGTCGAATGGAACGGTATCCTGTCGACTGCGGGCAGTCGACGTCTTTCTCTCTTTTTTTTTACTGTGGGGGCACGCTGAGTGCACCCACTGGGTGTAGTCCCCGAGGCTACTGTCGAATGTTTCGCTTAGGCTAAACTCCATTATTGTCTCTTAGCTGCTCGGAAGCAACTTGTCTTGGACTCGACTTCAGGGGTCGGTCGGGTGGGATAGGAACCGGTGGGGGCACGCTAAGTGCACCCACTGGGTGTAGTCCCCGAGACTATGGTGGACTGCTGGCAGTCGACCGTAGTCTTAGTATTTATTGCCTTTGTTGCTTTTTTTTTACTGAAATTGTAACTCCTCCCCTCTGACTTCAGAGATCTTGTGATCTTGGAACCCGTTTGGCTGACTTGGAGAAGCAGCAAATTCAAATGAACCTTGATCTGGAGTTGGCCAGGACAGAGCTGCAGAAGGTCAGAGACGGCGCCGCAGGTAAGACGCCTTTGTCGACTGGTTAGTTTTTAGGCTTGAGTATCTCTTCGCTTTCTCCAACTCAATCATCATTTTTTTGCAGAAAAACTGAAAGAAGCTCTGGCGAAGAAGGATCAGGACTTGGCTGCTGCCCATAAGGAGGCTGATGACAAGACTGCTCTGGCCACACAGAAGCTGGCTTCGGTCGACCAATTGGAAAAAGAGAATACCAGGTTGCAGACCGCTCTGAATGAAGCCAACAGGTTGGCTGCAAATTGGAAGAAGGAGAACCTCCTCTTGGGCGAGAAGATGGAAGGCATCGCTCGTAGGAGGGACGACCTGGAGGGCTACTTGAGGAGTTTTGCCAAGAAGTTGTACATCAAGCTCGAAGGTGCACATTCAGTTCCGACTGTTTTTTTTTGTGTCGACTCAGTTTTACGAAATTTGACTTATCCTTGGGTCGTGTATGCAGAACTTTGCCAGAACTTTGAAGAGGAGACTGGGCAGATCAAAACAGGTTTGGATCCAATCAACTCTCCGGTGAAAGATGAAGCTGCCATGAACCTGCTCCGACTGGAATCTCGTGTTGACGGCGTCGTGGATTACTTGGCTCGACTGAAGGTTGCCATGACGCGGATCGACCCGACGCTTTGGCCAGAGTCTACGCTCCAGAATGATCTCGAGTCTTTGATGACTCGACTCAATGGAATCCCTGACCGAGTGCAGGAGTGGAAGAAGTCTTCAGCTCGGTGTGGCGCTGACGTGGCTCTGTCTCTAGTCCGCGTCCATTGCAAGGAGGTGCGGGAGGAGAAGCTGGCCACCATCCAAGTCGCCAACACGAGGAAGCACAACTTCCAGGACTTCATGGAGACATTTATTGCTACTGCTACCCGTATCGCAGACGAGATCGACTTGGATGAGTTTGTCGCCCCTGCCAGTCCTCCTCTTCCTGAGGAATGAAAAAACTTGCCTCGGAATGCCGAGTGTATTTTGTAATCCGTTAAACTCCGCCTTAAATTTGCCTCGGAATGCCGAGTGGAAGTGTAACAGTTAAACTCTATCGAGCCGGGGGCTCGAGTACTTTGATCTGAGGTCTCTGGGACCTTTTAGGCTTTATTTGACCTTGATTTGTCATTGAATCTCTTTGTGGATGACCCGTCGAGTGGAATTTGGTCTTCACTCGAAATAACTTTGTGCCTGAGGTGCAGCTCCGAAGGAGAAGGTAGTAGTCGATCTACAACCTGTTACTGCAGAGTGGGACGGAGCGCACATTGTATTTGTGGCGAAGCTCTCTAGGAGGAGGTGGCAGTCGACCTGCCCCTCGTCGTCCTTGGGAAATGAGATGTGTTTCATACTTAGGCGAGCGCTGGGCTGTAGCTAAGCCTCCAAGAGGGAGGTTTGCTCTCGCTCGGTAGGATTTCAAACTTAGGCGAGTGCTGACTGCAGCTAAGTCTCTTCATAGGTGAACTTAGGCGAGTGCTGGACTGCAGCTAAGCCCCTCGAGTGGGAGGTTTGCTCTCCACTCGGTAGGATTTTTCAAACTTAGGCGAGTGCTGACTGCAGCTAAGTCTCTTTGTAGGAGAACTTAGGCGAGTGCTGGATTGCAGCTAAGCCCCCGAGTGGGAGGTTTGCTCTCCACTCGGTAGGATTTTTCAAACTTAGGCGAGTGCTGACTGCAGCTAAGTCTCTTTGTAGGAGAACTTAGGCGAGTGCTGGACTGCAGCTAAGCCCCCGAGTGGGAGGTTTGCTCTCCACTCGGT
>NC_041380.1:291713071-291782108 GCF_002162155.2 Triticum dicoccoides | reverse complement strand
CACTCGGTAGGATTTTTCAAACTTAGGCGAGTGCTGACTGCAGCTAAGTCTCTTCGTAGGAGAACTTAGGCGAGTGCTGGACTGCAGCTAAGCCCCCGAGTGGGAGGTTTGCTCTCCACTCGGTAGGATTTTTCAAACTTAGGCGAGTGCTGACTGCAGCTAAGTCTCTTCGTGGGAGAACTTAGGCGAGTGCTGGACTGCAGCTAAGCCCCCGAGTGGGAGGTTTGCTCTCCACTCGGTAGGATTTTTCAAACTTAGGCGAGTGCTGACTGCAGCTAAGTCTCTTCGTAGGAGAACTTAGGCGAGTGCTGGACTGCAGCTAAGCCCCCGAGTGGGAGGTTTGCTCTCCACTCGGTAGGATTTTTTTGAACTTAGGCGAAACGGATTCGCGGCTAAGTCACCCACTGGGGGTTTCCGTATGTAAACAAAAGTGACAGCAATCATTGGAACACTCTTGACTTTGATAAAAATGAACTGCGGAAGTTTCTCTTATTACATCTTTATAGGAAGGAACTTAAGTGTAAAAGTGGCGGAGCAGCTCCGCGTTCCAAGCTCGCGGCTCGTCGATCTGGCGATCAACATTGTAGAGGTGATACGCTCCGTTGTGGAGGACTCTGGTGATGATGAAGGGGCCTTCCCAAGTAGGAGCAAGCTTGTGTGGTTTCTGTTGATCCACTCGGAGGACCAAATCTTCTTCTTGGAAGGCTCGACTCTTCACATGCCGGGCATGGAATCGACGCAAGTCTTGCTGATAAATGGTCGATCTGATCATGGTCATCTCTCTTTCTTCTTCCAGGAGGTCTACTGCATCTTGCCGAGCCTGTTCTGCTTCATCTTCGGTGTAAAGCTCGACTCGGGGAGCGTTGTGAAGGAGATCACTTGGCAGAACGGCTTCGGCTCCATAAACAAGAAAGAACGGGGTTCTTCCAGTCGACCGGTTAGGGGTGGTCCTTAATCCCCACAGAACTGACGGAAGCTCGTCGACCCAGGCACCTGCCGCGTGCTTGAGATCACGCATTAGTCGAGGTTTTAGTCCTTTGAGGATCAGACCATTTGCTCTTTCAGCTTGTCCATTCGACTGGGGATGGGCGACTGATGCATAGTCGACTCGAGTGCCTTGAGAGGCGCAAAAAGCTCTGAACTGGTCTGAATCGAAGTTTGACCCATTGTTAGTGATGATGCTGTGAGGGACTCCATATCTGAATGTTAGTCCTCTGACGAAACTAATAGCAGTGCGAGCACCGAGGTTCTTGATGGGTTTAGCTTCAATCCATTTGGTAAACTTGTCGACTGCCACAAGCACATGGGTGAAATCGCTCCTGCCTGTTCTCAGAGGACCGACCATGTCCAGTCCCCAGACAGCGAAGGGCCAGACGAGTGGAATGGTCTTCAGGGCTGATGCGGGCTTGCGTGACATGTTGGAGTAGAACTGTCACCCCTCACACTTGTCGACTATCTCCTTTGCCATCTCATTTGCTCTTGGCCAGTAAAATCCCGCTCGGTATGCTTTGGCCACAATGGTCCGAGAGGACGCATGGTGACCACAGGTCCCCGAGTGGATCTCATCAAGGATCATCTGACCTTCTTCCGGTGTTATGCACTTCTGACCGATTCCAGTCGCGCTTTCTCTGTACAACTGTCCTTTTATGACTGTGAAGGCCTTGGATCGACGGACGATCTGTCGAGCCTCTTCTTCATCCTCCGGGAGTTCTTTTCTTAGGATATACGCGATGTACGGTACCGTCCAGTCGGGAGTGATCGCCAAGACTTCCATGATTAGGTCGACCACGGCAGGAACTTCGACTCCAGACGGATCTGTGGCACTTTTTGGCTGCGGGGTTTCTTCTGTGAAGGGATCTTCTTGGACTGACGGCGAGTGGATGTGTTCCAGGAACACGTTGCTGGGAATGGCTTCCCTCTTGGAGCCTATCTTTGCCAGATCATCAGCTGCCTGATTTTTCAGTCGGGGAATGTGATGAAGCTCCAACCCCTCAAATTTCCTTTCTAGCTTTCTTACTGCGTTGCAGTAACCGGTCATAGCCGGACTTCTGACATCCCACTCCTTCATCTCTTGATTAACCACTAAATCCGAATCGCCATAGACCATGAGGCGACGGACGCCGAGTGAAATGGCCATGCGCAACCCATACAAAAGTGCTTCATACTCTGCTTCATTATTGGAGGAATCAAAGTGAATCTGGAGAACATATCTGAGCTTATCTCCTCGGGGGGAGACTAAGACTACTCCTGCGCCGGAACCATTAAGCATCTTAGATCCATCGAAGAACATGGTCCAGTGCTCCGAGTGAACTTGAGTCGGAAGTTGCTGTTCAATCCACTCGGCGATGAAATCTGCGATTGCTTGGGACTTGATAGCCTTCTTTGCCTCGAACTTGATATCTAAGGGAAGGAGTTCAATCGCCCACTTGGCCACTCGACCAGTTGCATCTCTGTTGTGCAGAATCTCTGACAGTGGGGCGTCGCTGACGACTGTAATGGAGTGGTCAGAGAAGTAATGTGCAACCTTCTTTGTGGTCATGTAAATCCCATATACAAGCTTCTGGTAATGGGGGTATCTTTGTTTTGAAGGGGTCAAAACTTCAGACACGTAATAGACTGGGCGCTGAACTCTGAAGGCCTTTCCTTCCTCTTCCCGCTCGACCGTAAGTACTGTGCTGACAACTTGTCCTGTGGCTGCAATGTAAAGCAGCAAAGGTTCTTTGTTGATTGGGGCAGCAAGCACCGGCTCGGTGGAGAGCAGAGCTTTGAGATCTGCAAACGCTGCATCAGCTTCTGGAGTCCACTCGAATTTGTCAGACTTCTTCATCAGTCGGTAAAGAGGCAACGCCTTTTCACCGAGACGAGAAATGAATCGACTTAAAGCGGCCAAGCAGCCTGTAAGCTTTTGGACATCGTGCACACGTACAGGACGCTTCATCCGGAGTATGGTGCCAATTTTCTCAGGATTGGCGTCGATTCCTCGTTCGGAAACGAGAAAACCGAGTAACTTTCCACCTGGAACTCCGAATGTGCACTTTGATGGATTGAGCTTGATATCATACCTCCTGAGATTGGCAAAGGTTTCAGCAAGGTCAGCCCGCAGGTCGGAACCTTTTCGGGACTTGACCACGATATCGTCCATGTATGCCTCCACATTCCGACTGATTTGAGTGAGTAAACACTTCTGAATCATTCTCACGAACGTGGCTCCGGCGTTCTTGAGGCCGAACGGCATGGTGACGTAACAGAAGCACCCGAATGGAGTGATGAAAGCTGTTTTGATCTCGTCGGGCCCATACAGACGGATCTGATGGTACCCGGAATAGGCGTCTAGGAAAGACAGTCTCTCGCACCCCGCAGTCGAGTCGACTATTTGGTCGATGCGAGGGAGGGGAAAATGATCTTTCGGGCAGGACCGATTGATAAGCTTGAAGTCAATGCACATGCGGAGCGACTTGTCCTTTTTGGGGACCATGACGACATTGGCGAGCCACTCGGAGTGGTAAATCTCTCGGATGAACTCTGCTGCTAAGAGCCGAGCCACTTCCTCGCCAATGGCTTGCTTCTTCTGGACGGCGGACTGTCGAAGATGTTCCTTCACAGGCTTGAATTTTGGGTCGACTCGTAGACGTGCTCAGCCAGCTCTCTGGGAACTCCAGGCATGTCAGAGGGTTTCCATGCGAAGATATCCCAGTTCTCACGGAGGAGCTGGATGAGCGCTTCTTCCTATTTAGAGTCGAGCATCGTCGAGATGTGAGTCGGAGCAGCGTCGGGGTCAGTCGGGTGAATGTGGACTGTCTTTGTTTCGCCAGCCCACTGAAAAGTTGATTCTGAGGTGGGCTTCTTGGCTCGCAGCAATTCACTCTGATCGGCAGTCTTTTGGTACTCTTTCAGCTTGACTATTGCCATCTGAGCGTCAGTGATCTTTGAGCCTTTCTGAAAGCATTCTTCTGCTTTCTTTCGGCTGCCAGTAATAGTGATCACACCTTTGGGGCCAGGCATCTTCAGTTTGAGATACACGTAACATGGTCGAGCCAAGAAGCGTGCGTAAGCTGGCCTACCCAAAATGGCATGATAGGCACTCTGGAAGTCCACAACTTCGAATGTCAACCTTTCCTTGCGGTAATTCTTTGAATCACCGAAAACTACATCAAGAGCAATCTGGCCGAGCGACTCGGCTTTCTTCCCAGGAATGACTCCATGGAAGCTCATGTTGCTGGTACTAAGTCTGGACATCAGAATGCCCATCCCTTTTAAAGTCTCAGAGTACAGTATGTTCAGGCTACTGCCGCCGTCCATCAATACTTTGGTCAGTCGAGTGCCTTCGACAACTGGGTCGACCATCAAAGCTTGCCTCCCAGGGGTGGCAATGTGCGTCGGGTGATCCGACTGGTCGAATGTGATGGCAGTCTGCGACCACTTCAGGTAATTGGGTGTTGTCGGGGCAACCATGTTCACCTCACGGTTAATGACTTTCAGTCGACTCTTGCTCTCAACATCAGCAAAAATCATCAGGTGGAATTGATCTGGGGGTATCCATCGTCACTGTCTTTTTTGTCCTCGACTCTGTCCGACTCTTTTTCCTTGTCCTTGGACTGCTTGCCTTGAAACTGCTGGATTAGGAGCCGGCACTATTGAGTAGTATGTTTTGGGTAAATAAAATTACCCTCTTCATCTTTCTTGGTGTGGATGTGACACGGCAGGTCCAAAACATCGTTTCCATCCTGATCCTTGACTTTTTTGGGCTTCCAGGTGCCCTTGGGTTTTCCCTTGAAGTTTCCCTGGGCTACGGCCAGGGCCTCCCCAGGAGCGGCTGGCTCGGCCTTCCGCTTCTATTTCCGACTGGAATTTCCTCCGGTTTCTTGGGCGACTGCCTTGTGCTTGCCACTCCGGAGTCGGTCCTCGTCTTCTCCGTTAGCGTACTTGGTGGCAATCTCCATCATCCGATTCAGAGACATCTCTCCAGTTCGACCGAACTTCAGATTCAACTCTCTGTATTTAACAGCTTCCTTGAAGGCACAAACCGCTTGATGGTCTGGCACATTCTCAACCGAGTGATGCAGCGTGATCCACCTCTCGATGTATTCCCTCAGAGTTTCATTCGGCTTCTGCACGCAAGACCGCAACTGTGTAAGGCCTGCAGGTCGCTTGCATGTTCCTTCAAAGGTCGTGATAAACACTCGGGAGAGGTCCTCCCAAGTGTAAATGTTGCTGGGTGCTAACTGATTTAGCCACGCTCTGGCCGAGCCCTCTAACATGAGAGGCAAATGCTTCATGGCCACCTCATCATTGCCACCGCCAATCTGTACAGCCACTCGGTAATCTTCGAGCCAGGTGTCAGGCTTAGATTCACCGGTGAACTTGCTGATTCCAGTCGCCAGCCTGAAATTGGGAGGAATCACTGCGGCTCTGATGGCTCGACTGAAACACTTTGGCCCTGAAGCACGTACTCCGCTGCTGGCAGGCGCATCTCTGTTGTGGCCTTCTCGGTGAGCTCTGTTCCTGTCAACCAAACCTTGAACGAGGATGGATCTCGCATCAAAGCCTGGGTCTCTGGGGTCGACTGGAATCCTCTGCCCAACACTATGAGGGCGTCTGTCATCTTGCCGTCGAGGCACATACGACCCACTCCTCGGGGGAGGGGTTGGCACTCGACGTCGATCATCACGATCGAATCGGTGATCATACTGCTCATTCCTCCTGTACTGGCCACGCCGGTCACCACGTCCCTCACGCCTCGGGGGCGATCTCGGGCTGTGAGCCGACTCGACTGTATCTGTTGCGACAGATCGACTGTGGATCCTATTCCGCGACTGAGAGACAGCGGAATTCTGGTTTCCCGCCGCCCAGAGCAATGCTCTGATCTGTAACAAGCCCCTGCCAGCCTCCGACTGGGAGGGCTGAATCGATTCTGCTATACGGGCCGCGGCGGCCAAATTCTGAATTGGGGTTCAATATACCTGCGTCGGCGGGAAGAGCTGGCGTCGACTAGACTCGGGAGCCCGCTGACGCGCTTGCTCGTCGAGTGCTCGCTGGAGATTCTCCAGTCGAGTGCGCTCGGCCAAGTTGGCCAAACGCGCGTCCTCCAAGGCTCGGGCCTCGGGGGTCTCTCTGACGATAGGAGTGCGGAGCGCGTCCATGTTCCGGCGGCGAAGCTCCTCTCGCTGTAATGACGTGAGAGGTTCGGGGAGATACTCATCGTGGGGATGCGACGGATCGCCCCCACCCGCGCCTCCATCAGCGCGAGGGAAACCGGGGGGACTGTGTGTTCCATCGACCGCCAGAACCTCAGCCGCTGGGTCGCTGCTGTCGCACTCGGATGCGGTCTCCACGGAGCCAGTCGAACAGGCCGTAGAGGGATTCGACGGGCTCGATTGCCGCAACTTGTGGGGCTGCCGACTGGCGGGCCACGGCATGCCTCACCCATCGCTAAAGTCTTGACCGACCGGAGCGCTTGCGCTGGTGGGAGACAGGGCGGGGAGACGACGCAGGGGCCGACCGATACTGGGTCGATGGCTGCCGCAGGAGGACGCCACGAATGCATGCGCGGAAGTGCGTCGCACCGCGGATGGGGAGCGCGTCGATGTCGAGTGGTGCCTCCTGAAGCCAGGCGGAGTCATCGACGATGAAGGTGAGCGCGCCGAGACGGATCTCGCGGTCCTCCACCAAAACTCCGCAAGAAAACATGATCAAAGGGATCGGAAAAGATTGCAACTTCTCCAACTAAGCGCTAAGATTCCTGCCCCACGGTGGGCGCCAACTGTCGTGGTTCCGACTCTGACAGTGATGTAGGGGGGTGAGTATGGAGAGGCTAGATCCTAGCTATTGGGAAGTTGTTACACGCGAGGTTTACGAGTTCAGGCCCTTCTCGGAGGAAGTAATAGCCCTATGTCTCGGAGCCCGGAGGCGGTCGACTGGATTATGCATGTATGAATTACAGGGGTGCGAACCCTCCATACTGAGGAGGGGGGTGGCTTATATAGAGTTCGTCGGCCCCCTCCTGCCCTCAGTAATGCACGGTTTAAGGTACATTTAAGATGAGGCGTTACTGGTAACGCCTCTAATAAAGTGCTATGATGACCATGAAGACTACTTAACAGCTGACGGTTTGCCTACGGAATGATTGTAGGTCTCCTGGCAGTCGAGTGATTAGCTTCTTGGTCGAGTGGTAGCTTCTTGGTCGAGTGGTAGCTTCTCGGTCGAGTGTCTTGAACCTGTCGAGTGGAGTACCTTCAAGTCGATTGATAGGTGATTTCTTCTAGGGATGTCCTTTGGGTAGGGCTCTTTGGACGGGTCCGTGCCCCTACCCTAGGTACATAGCTTCATCAATCGCCGCCGCCAAGACCAACATGCCCCACCCCTGGAGGCCACATCCGTGCCACTCGCCTCCCAACGTAGCCGTTAGGGAGCCGGATCAGGCGCCACCGCGCCCCTCCGCATCACACCGCCCTTGCCCGTCAAATCTGGCCTGCATCGGATCCATAAGCGAGGGGGCGGAAGAACCCTTCCGTCGCCGGAGCTGGTCGGACTTTGCCCGGTCACGCCCTCTGGCAGCGGCAGGGGAGGAGGGAGCAAGAGGAGGGGCGATGGGAGGTGGCTAGGGTTCCCTCCCATCACCTGCGGGGGCGACTCGGGACGGACTCAGTCTTTCCAGGTTCGAAAAATGGGAGAGATTTTCACTTCCCGGCCTCTGCACCAACTACAGATGCATACAACCATTTTAGTATGAGTACCAAGGTAAACATGGTGCTTAGAATTTTTTAAACGAGTATTCAGGTATTTCTTGATGAGTGGTTTCACCATACACCAAGCTTGATCCTCGATAAATGAGGAAAACCCCTGTGCATCACGTGTTAATTCTAGGAATTGAACTCGGGTCATTGGGTTGCATAATCACATGCCAAACCACTGAGCAAGGCTGTCTTTAATAAGAAGATGAATGAAGAACATAACTTTTCCTATCTCCCATCTCCAAATTTAGAGCAGTAAAAGACAAGGATGTGTTGGGTCTATACTGTCATCCTCCTAGCCCAACCAAGCTAGTAACTATAGGGCACTGCCATTAAGCCTTACCAAAAACTGAAGACAAAGAAAAATATGTATCGTCTTTCCACTCTGGCATTACCCATCTGGCAATAGACATTATAAACCATTTAATGTTACCTAATAAAATAGAATATCCTACGTTTATAAAAATATTTATCATTGAATATTAATTCAATATCTACATCAAAGAATAACTCAATATTCCCATCTGGCAATTGATGTTTATAAACCATTTAACGTTACCAAATAAAATAAAATATCCGGCATTCAAATCCTTTTGTTGAGTTCTAAAAGGATGCTATCTCTACCACAGAAAGAACAAATATTTTGTTATTTTGCTTTTCTAAAATAAAAATTATTAATATTGTTGTAGGATGAATTCAAATTTCCCCCAGCTCCAATATCTTAATTAAAAACAGTAAAATCAGGGACTCATGGGTTTCTGTTGTGATCTTCTCTGTCCAGTCAAGACAAGCTAGTAACAACTCTATTACTCCAGAATATAAAGGCAAACAAAAAAATATTGGCTCGATGTGTGGATGTTCTCCTGCACGACGCTCTCTCACTCAAAGAATGTCTCAATATTTCAATCTAGAAATAAGCTTTTTAATCCATTTATGGTTACCAGGGAAAATAAATAAATATCCAACATTCAAACACATGTATTGCTTCTCCAAATCTATCTTCATTTCTTATGTTTTCAATTACTAAAATGAGAATAATAAAAATGTATACCCAAGTTTGCCTACCTCCCATCCCTGAAATCAGAACAATAAAAATGAACAATGTACTGGGTCCTTGCTGTATCCCCCCTAAGTCCGAAAAAGCTAGCAATTATAGAGCACCAGCCTTAGACCTCTCCAAAAAATAAAGGCAAAGAAAAATATGTATTGCCTCACTCTCCGAAACAATGACTGAACATTCCCATATATCAACAAGGGTTTAAGCCATTTATAGTTAGTAGAGAGAAAAATACATACCCATCATTCTAACCTGTTAGTTGTTTATGAAAAGATGTTATCACACCAACAAAATTATGTTATCATGTTATTTTTCAATATCTAAAATCAACAATGTTATTATAAGATAAATCATGATTATGAATTTGCACATCTTCCATGTTTAAATTTATAACAAGAAAGATGACAAGCCTCATGGTTTGCCTTGTCATCCTTTTGGGCCAGCCAAGCTAGTAACCACAGTCCGCAATGCATCGTCATTAACCTTCTCCAAATTATAAAGTAAAAGAAAAAACTTGCTACCTGACATGAAAGTTGTTGTGCCACCAGCCGAGCCTCTCTCTCGCCTCAAGAATGACATATTCCCATTAAACAATTAGTGTCTCCAAACTATTTATAGTTATGAAAGAAAAATAACAACAAATATACCTGCTTATGAGAAATAGTATGAATGAACGACCAATTTTTTTTAATTTTCTACATCAAATAATAACGTGGCAAGATAATTGATACTTCCCCCGGTTCATCTTAAACATCGCCGATTTAGTTCAACTTTATACTATTAATCAACGCCATCTAATAGTATATTCGAATTGGCCGATCTTTCAGCCGTAAGTTCAGGAAAAAGGCATTTAATAGTTTATTCGAATTTGCCGATTTTCCAGCCGTAAGTTCAGCCCTGCAGTTATTAGCTTGGCTGGACCCGGAGGATGACAACAGGACCCAGGACATCCTGCACATTTTTATTTTTCGGAAAGAAAGAACTTGCCACGTGACATGAAAGTGGATGTGCCGCTGGTCGACCCTCTCTCTCACCTCAAGAATGACATATTCCCATTAAACAATTAGTGTTTCTAAACTATTTAAAGTTATGAAAGAGAAAATAACAACAAATATACTTGCTTATGAGAAATAGTATGAGTGAACAACCATTTTTTTTAGTTTCTAGATCGAAATAATAATGTGACAAGATAATTGATATTACTTCCTTCGGTTCATCTTAGATATCGCTGATTTAGTTCAACTCCGTATTAATCAGTGACATTTAATAGTATATTCGAATTTGCCGATCTTTCAGCCCTAAGTTAAGTTCAGAAAAATAGCATTTAATAGTTTATTTGAATTTACAGATCTTCCAGCCCTAAATTCAGAAATCAGAAAAATAAAAAAGGCGCAGGATGTTCTGGGTCCTGCTGTCATCCTCCCGGTCCAGCCAGGCTAATAACTGCAGGGCACTAGCATTAAACCCATCCCAAAAATAAAGCCAAAGAAAAAAATATAAATCGGCTCCCCTCTCCGTTCCTAGCACTCCACACTTCTCCCCTCCTCCTCCACCTCCACCTCTGCCTCTGGGTAGATCTCTCGCTGTAGCCATCTCCGGCCACGGCGGCCGGCATTAGAAGCGGCGGTGGGAATCAAGGGAGCGGTGGCCGGGTGGGTAGGAGTGGCGGTCCGCGGCGATGTATAAGAACCAGCTTCAGGAGCTGGCGCAGCGGAGCTGCTTCAACCTGCCGGCGTACACCTGCCTGCGGGAGGGGCCGGACCACGCGCCGCGGTTCAAAGCTGCGGTCATCTTCAACGGCGAGCAATTCGAGAGCCCCGGGTTCTTCACGACGCTCCGCCAGGCCGAGCATGCTGCCGCCGAGGTCGCCCTTGCCGCGCTCGCCCGGCGCGGCCCCTCTTACTCCCTAGCCGCCCGCATCCTGGTACGACCCCCCTCCCTCCATCCTCTAGCTTCTACTAGCTGTTCCTGTTGCTCTGATTTGTTCTGGGTGTTTCTCGAGTTTACCTTTGCTCGCTAGCATCTGTTCGTGGTTGAATTAAAGGGAGCTTCTCCAGGGAGGGATTTAACTGATCCTCTCATACTACAATTAGTACTGTCACCATTGTTTGTTCTCACAACTCATTGCGGAATTCGCGTGGGTGATTAGCCATGTACTACTAGCTTATGAGTTCCGCACAGGCCACAGGGGAATGCAGGGGATTACGGAGAAATCTTGCACGAATACATGGTTTACCTTGGTCTTTTTAGTTCGATCAGATTCGTCGCTTAGTCGTGGCTTCTAGGTTTTGTCTCGTTTGGAACTGGGGGCTTGGGGCTTCGTCAGCGGCATGACCGAACGCGGAGTAAGCAGTCAGCACGAAAAGTTCCGCGTCAAAAACTTCAGCGTATTTCTCCTTTCCCAAAAGGAGGATCCCCCCAGAAAAAGTTGCCGATGAAGTACTAGTTCAGTTACTATTTTCCAAATTCATCTGTTTAACAAAAGTAATCTGTTCCCTCGCTCGCACAGTGGAGTAATTTTTGAAAAGAATAGATAGCTGCCACTCTACGTAATAATGCAGTACTAATAGACGCAATTAAGTGACTTAATTATTCGTACTACGACAAGCCGCCCATGGATCCCCATTTCTTTAATCCGTCGTTAATTGTGCTCTCGCGACGTAACGGCGACGGATCCCCACCAGTAATTTTCAATCTAGCCCGCTCATAGGAGTTGGCGCTCGGGTCCTGGCCGGCCGCAACTCCCACGATTTTCCACCGGATTCGTCAGCCCCTCGCCAGAAAGTCTTCGTAAGCCCTGATTAACATTAACTAAACCCGGGCAGTAATAATGGCGCATTGATGGGGGGCGAGTAAAACCCCGCCGTACGAACCTGACCCGGAGCGGAAGCCGAGTTGCAGTAAAGACTAGTAGTAGTAGTAGCCTTCCCGGTACGCGCGGTGGGAAGAAGATGCCATGGGAACACGTTATACTGCTACGACTGGTAATACTAATAAGAAAAGGAGAAAGAAAAGTGGCGGGTACACGGCGGCACATGTGCTCGTTTGACCTGACAGCGAACGGGACGTGTGTGGCTTTGGACTGGGATCAGCGGCCGTGTAGGGTGATGAGAGAGATCAGTGGCGAGCAAAACTTTTTTATCGTGGGGGTGGGCGTAGATTAGGTTTCGGTCTTCACAGTGGTGTGTATTAATGGCGAGGGGCGTGGGGGTGGGTGGGCGGGATTGAATGGGAGGCCGCCCGCACCTAACCCGGCGTCGCAGGTCAATGCGGATGGGCCCGGGGGGTTTAGTGGCAGGCAGGCCCCCACGCAGCCCACAACGAGGGGGTTGGATGGATGGTGGTGCCATTCTGTGTGTGCTGCCGGGCCACTACGGCGTTGGCGTTGGTGTCGCCGAGTGCGTGCGGTCAACTCGGGCTAGCCATGGGTGCGCCGCCGTTGCCTAGTGCGGGGTGCTTTGGTTCCTTCTTTGTGTCTCATCTCTGGGAGGGAGGACGTGGGTGGGTGTCGCTGCTGGTGCTAGTGCGGGCTGCCGTCGCTTTGCCCCCGGCCTTTTAGGCAGGCAGCGCAGGATCCTGGTGCGGGCTGAGTGCGACCGCCGACGCGTTCGTACATGGAGAGATTGCTCCGTGGAATTTTGGTGATTTGGTTCGAGACTGCTTGTTCCCAATTGCCTAAACAAGGTCATGATATTTCTGACCAAAGTTCTTGCAAATGATGGTTATGGATTTGGTTGGCAGAGGGGGTCTGGTTCTGGTGAATTGGATCCCTTTGCGTTTACTGTCATTTGGAAATACTGTTGGTCAAATGTTAGGCAGGTCTCATTGTTGACTGCATTTAGGGTTTGACCTTTCAGAGTTTAGACTATGAAAGGAATTGGTATTAGTATTCCACCGATTCGTGATGATTGTTAAACAATATTTGTTGCAGAAAGGGCTATGACATCAATTGAAAATAAAAACATTAAAAAATGGGAAAAGTTTCACAAAAACTTTAAACTCCGAAAGCGATGGTAAATAGTGATAGGGTAGTTGCAGCCGAGTATTGAGCCATTATTTCTACACAGTTAAAAATGGTACTGTTTACAATTTCTTTAGAAAAATCCTCTTCAGGTCCATTGATGTTATATCTGTAGATTTGTACAGTTCAACTGACTCCGACTCCTTAGTCTAAGTGAACTTCGTGGTCAAGTACCTCCACCCTCGGGTCTCTTAGATGCTGACTGGAATGTTACTATTTATATCAGTAGTTGTTCAAATACTAACAGATGAGAATTGTTTGCTTTTATTATCAGATGGTTTGTATCCAGAATCTGTCTATGTTTTTTTTAACTCACCTCTAAATGTGTCCATTTTGCATTAGAAGACGAAGAATAATCTATGTAGTTTTGGAAACTACTCATGTTCCTTGGTTAGATTAATCAGTTTTGCTAAGGCAGATGTTCCATCATGTTAACTACCTTTCTAATTAGCCAATAGCTATAGATAACTCAACGACCACTTCCTATTTAAACTTTTATAAACCGTAATCATTGCTGTTGAAGTATATTAGATAGGCCAGCATTGTCTTTATTCAGAAGTCATCTTGCTTTTTAATTCTGAAAGCCTTCCTTCTTTGTTTGATATTATTGGCTTCTGTTCATGAAAGAGCAATGGCTGATCATTGTCTCTTAATCATTAACCTGTTTCCGTGATTTCTCTTTGATCTTGCAAGTAGTGTCATGTATCCACAACTTTTGCTCCATAATCTGTTACACTACTTACTTCTGGTGGTACATTTATGTTAAACAGGATGAAACAGGGGTTTACAAAAACCTTCTACAGGAAGTAGCCCAGAGAGTTGGGGCACCGTTGCCTTCATATACAACAGAGCGGTCTGGCCTTGGCCATCTGCCAGTTTTCACATGCACAGTAGAGTTAGCGGGGATCACCTTTACAGGTGATCATGCTAAGAATAAGAAGCAAGCTGAAAAAAATGCTGCTTCTGCAGCCTGGGCTTCATTGAAACAATGTGAGTGTTTATTCATTGCAATGCATTGTTCATTAAACAAAGAATAGTGTCATTCCTTTTTCGTAGTTTCTACGACCACATTATTCACCTAAAAGAAAGGAAACTTTTGTGATCCTAAATTATTTTTTTAGGTCTAGCATGCGAATGACCCATTCCTCTTAAGTTCTAATCTAGCTAGGTGCATTTGATATGCCATTTCACTTAGCAGAGCTTTCCTGTAGTGGCTAAATGGACCATTAACTGATGTGTCTCTCATGCCAGCTTGATTTTATTTTGATCTCATTACAGCATCTGTAAAATATGTTTGTCAATATCTGCTCTGCTGTGTAACATTGTCATTACAGTATTACACAGCAGCACTTCGCTCATGTTATTTCCCTCTCTGAAACAGTGGCACGTGAGGAGGCGACTACGACCAATGAACCGGAGAACAATGATGAGCAGGAACAGATGAGGATTGCCCGAGCCCTTCTCAACTACCGCACGAAGGAAAAGATAGCGATGGCCAATAATCCCAATGCTTCACCATTTCCCAAGAAATTTCCCATGCAACCAGAGAGGAAGCCTTGTTTTGGTCAATCCTCTCAGTCCAGTTACTCGAAGATTCTTCCTCTATTCCGGCCAAAGTCTAGTTCAAGATCCAGACCAGAGTCACCAGCCGCGGCTGATGGAGCATCACAGTCACCGTTCTGGCCCATTGAAAGCTCTAATTCAAGGTCGAGGTTCCCGGCCGCAGAAGCTGCCCCTTATGTCCCAGTTGGGCACTACCGTATGCCTTGCCATAGTATGGCTCCTCCGGTCACAGTCAGGAGCTCTATCCCTGTGTTCTCTGCTCCACCTCTCCCACCTCCAAGTGGACGCACACAGCAGCTTCCTCCTCTCCTGAGCAACCCACCGTCAGTCCGGATGGCATCCCCAGTTCGCATCAGGCCGGCTTCTCAACACTTTGCTCCCTCGGGTCCTGCTCAGCGTCCAAGACCTGTGATGTCTGTTCAGATGAAGGATGTGCAGCACAAGGCAATAAGGGAATCGATGTCGTCTGTGATCCCTGTTCAGGTGAAGGATGCGCAGCAGAGGCCAACCAAGGAATCGCCGTCATCTGCGATGCCTGTTCAGGTAAAGGATGCACAACACCAGCTGTTTAAGCGATCGATGTCGTCGTCTGTGATGCCCATTCAGATGAAGGATGTGCAGCCCCAGCCAGCAAAGGAACCATTGTCAGAAGGTAAGGACGCACCACCTGCGGCGACTGGGCCTCCGGTTAAGATTGAGGCTCCAGATCAAGTCAAGGAAGCTTCAGAGGTGGTCACCAGTGAAGTAGTCCCATGCCCTGCTGCTGCTGCTGCTAGTTCTGCTTCTACTTCTACCAGTGAATACAGCGCTGTGACATCAAGCCAGTCTGGGGCTGATGATGATGCGGACAAGGGTGAAGAGGCGCGTGAGGACGTCCTGGAAACTGAAGCAGCACTGGAGGAGGGCATCATCAAGCTTTTAGAGATAAAATGACTTTGAGTGAAGCGCAAACCATCTTGTCCTTGTTGTCAGATTTTGTAATTAGCTGCCTCCTGTGCACATCACATCCCTTTCTGTTTAGTTTTTGGCATGCGTCGGTTGGTTAGGGGCTCCTGGGCAAGCTGCATTCTGGTAGGGACACCTTAGCTTTTTGTTCATGCAGTGGTTAGGTGGTTTGCCCGGTTGCTCGGAGTCGGAGATGGTTATACTTCCCTGGATATGGCAGTTGGTGGTCGATCTGGCTGGCTTTACCTTTACCCCCCAATGATGAGGTGGACACTGCGTGCCTCTAGGGAAGGATTATGAGGTGGCAATTATTACATCCTAAACTTGGTAATTATTACTGTCGTCGATCCATCGTCCTGGTTTGCATTGTTAATCCATGTTTTGGTTGGCTTTTTGTTCTCTGGTAGTATACATTTACTGCTGCTCATCATATTACTACCTCTCTCTCTCAGTTTACAGGACATGCGCGTACCTTTAGGTCGTCAATTTGACCAACCTAATATAAGTCATGTATTATAAAAAATATATCAAGATAAACTTCCGAGGTAGTACTACATTGATATGATGCAAGTTAAAGTGGGGGTCGAGTTTTACTCTGCTTGCTCCTCCTCGTCCTTCCTTCGGGAATGTGACGTGAGCAGTGCTACTGCATGACACCGGTCCCCGTCCGCCCCAAAGCCAATTTGGGACCGCTACGTTGCTTCGGTTACGCGATTAACGTCGAAACGTACCGAGTTATTAGTAGATCATCAAAACTCAAGTCGCTGTCCCAACATTTAAAAAAAAACGAAGTCGCTGTCTGTCTGGCCGGTGCATGGCCGCAGACAGCCGCAGCAGCGCGCACGAACCGTGTGACCCGGTACGGCAGCCGCGGTTGCCTTCAGCCAGCCCCAGAGTCCTTCCAGCAAAGAAACGCTCTCGTCGGAGCCGGCCGCAGGGGCGTCAGCCGACGCCTGGATCAGCGGCAGAGCGTGCACTTTACCGTCGCTGCATCGCGCTGTGTTGCATTGCATGCATGCCGATGCAGATGCCGGGCGTGTCTCTACTGTAGCGGCGGGCCGGCGAGTGTTCGCCTGTGCGGTGTGGTCTGTGGTGGTACTACTACTCCGTTACAGCGTATGGGAGTACCACCATTTGACCTCCCTACAGCGTGCTGACCCAGCGCGTCGCCGTCGTGGGTGGGTTCATGTGGCGCAGGCCCGGAACCAGTGCGCGCCTGTAGGGTAGTAGGGTCGAGAAGAAGGCGAGCCATAATGGCTCTCGTCCATCCGAGGCGGCCGGTTAAAATCTTCCTTTGCCTAAAAAGAAAGTTAAAATCTTCCTGCGCCGCCTGTAACGTACACGCATACCGTCTGATCCTGCGTCGTCGCGTGCGCGTCTCGTCTGATCACAGCCAGCTGCGTTCCGTCGCGGTTTACAAGGGGGCGGTGAGGTGACGCCGGGCCATGCATGCATGCCATTTACGACGTCAGGACGCGCATTGATGCTCCTGGACGGCTCAGGCGCCTAGCTGAGCTACGACGTCGATGCGAGCAGCACGAGTACACTCCTACAGGCATCTGCGGAGGCCTGCAACCTGCTCATTAACTTCGAACTCGTAGCTGTTTTGTGTTTTTGGCAATGAATTCGACGGAGGTGACTCACGTCCTCAATCAGAAAATGAAAAAGAAATGGACGGCGGCGTTGTCTTGATCGCTGTGCCAACTGGAACCGATGGCCCTTTTTTTTCTTTTCTCATCGAGGGAAAAGGAGGATGGAACGGTGCTAATAATTGGGAGGGGGGACAGTGCACCATTGATGCACACAGTATGGACGCCCAGCTAACAGGAAGGCGCCAATTTATGGCACTGATGCCATCAAAACCAAATTTATTGCCGCTTGCTGGCTGGTTGCTGCCCCCCATCGCCAGTGGCCTGGTGATGGGCCTTCCCAGTCAGAGTAGTAAGAGCGTCTACAGCTAGGTGCTTCAAACCCGTCTTATATATATGGGTGGACTGTTCGGTCACTGTCCGGTCAATTTTTTAATCCAGATGGATCCCTCAAACGTCTGGGTTAACCAACATCTCCTATACCCGTGACATCCCAAATTGCACTAAATCCACTCCGAAGGCCAGCCGGATCCATTTGTTATCTCCTCTCTTCTTCCTCCTCCGCGTCGTCCGTCTCGCACTCCGTCGTCGCACCCGCTACACAGCCGTTCCCAGGCTCTCCGCCGCCAGTTCTGGAAGAGCCCTCCCTTCCTCGCTACGAGGGACGTCGTCGCCGGCCTAGACGCCACCATGGTACGTCCGGCAACTCTGTGGCTCCGCCTTGCGCTTGATGTGTTCGACACATTGACCGACCGGATTTTTTGTGATTTTGTTAGGTAAAATGATGGATTCCGATGCTTCGTCGGGCGAGGAGTATGGGTCGACGGAGCTTGACCAAATGATTCAAGATGAGTTCTTCGATTCTGTCGGGACCATGGGACTAGGGTACCTACCCCCGTCTGCCTGCGGCCTAGTACGTGGAGCCGTCAGAAGACCCAAGCTAGCCCACCGCCAGGCTTCGCGAGCAGGGCCCTCACGAGGACCTCGCCTCGCGAGGCGCCTGTCGTCGGGTGTCAACAAGAGCCTCGCGAGGCCCTCTCCCGAGTCTGCCTCGCGAGGCCCTCTCCCGAGTCTGCCTCGCGAGGCCCTCTCCCGAGGCCCCTTGCGAAGGCGTACAAATCAAGGATCAAGCGGAGGAGTCATGTGGCCCTGCGTCTTCACGTGGGTGACGCGTGTGGCGATGAGCGAAGGTAGAGGGGCGTCAGCGGGCGCAAGTGAGGAGGCTTTCCTCTTTCGTGCTAAGGGAGCATGCACATCGCATCGGTTCCCGAAGCAATCCCCAAAGGTCGCCACTTTGGTGCAAGAAGACCAGGACGGCGGGCTCACCAGGACGAAGGTCATCACCGAGCCCATCGGCGCGTCATGGCAGGAAGCTTTAGCAGGCGAAGACCACCTTTAGTCAGGATAAACTATACTCATGTTCCCCTTCGAATTGGCCATCGTGGCAACCCTTCCCGCCTAGTGTTTTTGGAGGAAGAGGACCAAGGCCAGTATAAGTATAGGCAGGCCGCCACCATAGAGGGCTATCAATTTCGGATCCTCCCGAGGCCTCTCACTGTCCCTTGTACTCTCATACTCATCCTCCCTTGTGAGGCAATCCATTCACAAAGCAGGAGTAGGGTCTTACACCGCAAGGTGGCCTGAACCTGGGTAAACTGCCGTGTCTGTTGTTCATCTCCCCCCACTCGAGCACGCCGGAGCATCGCCGTGAGGTAGTGAGCAGGGAGGCAGGGCTTAGCAAGGTTCAGTGAGCATACCCCGGAGTTCGAACCTTTCTTGGGTCCCCGGAGCTCAGATTCCAACATTTGGCGCGCCAGGTAGGGGTGTGCCACAGTTCTTTCGCCTCAGTCAGGTTCCTGCTCCACCATCTCCATGGTCGGTGCTCGCCGTGTTCGTGCCGAGCGCCGGGCGGGTCGCGTAACCCAGATTTTGGAGCCCACGGGCCATGGTGACCGCCGCCGCTTGATGACCCACAAGTATATGGGATCAATTGTAGCTTTTTTTAATAAATAAGAGTGTCGAACCCAATGAGGAGCAGAAGGAAATGACAAGTGATTTTCAGCAAGGTAATGTCTGCAAGTGCTGAAATTGTAAGTAACAGAGTAGTTTGATAGCGAGATAATTTGTAACGAGTAAGTAACGATAATAGTAACAAAACTGCAGCAAGATAGCCCAATCCTTTTGAGGCAAAGGACAGGCCAAAACAGTCTCTTATAATAAGCAAAGCATTATTGACAGTACACGGGAATTTCATCTAATCATTTTCATTATGTTGATTCGATTCGTGTTCGCTACTTTGATAATTTGATATGTGGGTGGACCGGTGCTTAAGTGATGTTCTTACTTGAACAAACCTCCTAGTTATGATTAACCCCCTTGCAAGCATCCGTAACTATGAGAAAAGTATTAAAAATAAATTCTAACCATAGCATTAAATTTTTGGATCCAATTGGTCCCTTACGGAATAGCGCATAAACCAGGGTTTAAGCTTTTGTCACTCTCACAACCCATCATCTAATAATTACTCCACAATGCATTCCCTTAGGCCCAAATATGGTGAAGTGTCATGTAGTCGACGTTCACATGACACCACTAAGGGAATCACAACATACATAGCATCAAAATATCGAACACATATCAAGTTCACATCATTACTTGCAACATGATTTCTCTCGTGACCTCAAGAACAAAAGTAACTACTCGCAAATGATAATCATGCTCAAGATCAGAGGGGTATTAAATAGCATATTGGATCTGAACATATAATCTTTCATCAAATAAACCATATAGTAATCAACTACAAGATGTAATCAACACTACTAGTCACCCACAAGCACCATCTATAGTTCCGGTATAAAGATTGAACACAAGAGATGAACTAGGGTTTGAGATGAGATGGTGTTGTTGAAGCTGTTGATGGAGACTTCCCTCCCCAAGATGGGAGAGTTGTTGGTGATGATGATGACGATGATTTCCCCCTCTGGGGGGAAGTTCCCCCAGCGGAATCGGTCCGCCGGAGGGCAAAAGTGCTCCTGCCCAAATTCCGCCTCAAGACGGCGGCGCTCCGTCCCGAAAGTCCTCCCTTATTTTTTTCTAGGTCAAAATGATTTATATACCAGAAGATGGGCACCGGAGGTGGGCCGAGGGGAGCACAACCCACCAAGGTGCGCCTGGGCTCCCTGGCGTGCCCAGGTGGGTTGTGCCCACCTGGTGGGCCCCCTTTGGTACTTATTGGCTCCAATATTCCTCATATATTCCATACAAAATCTTTGTAAAGTTGCAGCTTGTTTGCAGTTGTGCAGAATAGGTGGCCTGACGTTGCTTTTCTAGGTCCAGATTTCCAGCTGCGGGAATTCTCCCTCTTTGTGTGTACCTTGCATATTATGAGAGAAAAGACATTAGAATTACTCGAAAAAATATTATTATGCATAAAAACATCATAAATAATAGTAGGAAAACATGATGCAAAATGGACGTATCACCGCTCCACCTCGGCCAACGCTTCCACTGACCCCGCTGCCTACGAGCAGCAGGATTCCTCCATGCAGCCCGACGGCCGCACCGCCACGCCTTCGCTCACCCTAGCTACGGCCTTATCCTTCCATGCCCGTCGTAGGCCGGTGGATGCGCAGGTCGTGTTGCTCATGGCGTGTGAGCTATTGCGCTACCGCCCGGCCAATGAAGGCTACGACGCCGGGCTTGGCCGCATCACCGAACTCCTCAATGCCGCGGGCGAGGCCCCGTCGCCCTCCCACTCGTTCCGTCCTCTACCGTCTCACGCTGGCGACGTGGCGCACGACGCACCTCCGCCTCCTCCCTTGCGTAGCGACAACGCCGAGCCCCGGCACGACACGCGGTCGCGCGACCCACCGCGTGGAGCGCCTGTGCCGGCCCATGATGAGGCTAGCAGCCAGATTGTGCACCGTGCGCCGCTTGACGCGCATGCACCCCTCGAGCGCCAGCGCTAGCGCCTGGTCCGGGTAGCCCAAGAGGTTGCGGTGGTAGGGCGCTAAGATCGCGTCGCCCACTCACGAGGCGCGCTGCTATTTCTTGAGCTTGCGTTAGTTTTTTCCTTAAAGAGGAAAGGGTGATGCAGCAAAGTAGAGATAAGTATTTCCCTCAGTTTGAGAACCAAGGTGTCAATCCCTTCGTGGTTACTTGCAAAAGTGAGATCTGATAGAGATAGATGAAACTAAACAAATGATAAAGTAAATATTTTTGGTTTATAGATCAGAAACTAAAAGATTGCGAAATAGTAGATCGGAAACTTATATGATGGAAAATAGTAGATCGGAAACTTATATGATGGAAAATAGACCCGGGGGCCATAGGTACTACAGACTGTTCTGTTTTTGACAGATCCTGTTTTCAGTGCATAGTTTGCTTGTTTTCTAGTTTCTATGGCTTATATTGCTCAATATAAATTATAGAGATGATATGATACAGTAGGCATTGTGTGAGAACAATTATGAATCTTGTCTTTGGCAGTACCAAAAGTGGAATGGTTTGCTCTTTATCATACTAACCTATCTCACAAAGTTCCATTAAGTTTTGTGTGATTGAAGTTTTCAAGTTTTGGGTGAGATATCGATATGAGGAGAATAAGGAGTGACAAGAACCTAAGATTGGGGATGCCCAAGGCACCCCCAAGGAAATATTCAAGGAAGATCCAAGCAACTAAGCTTGGGGATGCCCCGGAAGGCATCCCCTCTTTTGTCTCCAACATTATCGATAACCTCACTTGGAGCTATGTTTTCCTTCGCCACATGATATGTGTTTTGCTTGGAGCGTCAATTTATTTTGTTAGGATTTGCTTGCTGTTATTTAGAATAATGTTTTGCATCTTTTATTTCAATAAAAGTGGCAATGGCAGACTAAGGCACAGCCTAGTGGTGGGAAGGGGCTGATGCCTTCCCACCCACCCAGGTTCAAGGCATGGTACTTGCAATTTGGACTTGTTGCACCAATTATACTGTAGGGGGTTCCCTTACAGTCTTTCTGTCAAAAAAAGTGGCAATGATAGCCTTTGCCATGCTTATTTTGTAAGTATACATGTTGCTGTTTGAAAACAGAAAGTTTACCGCTGTTGCAAACATTCCCTAGAAAAGTTAGAATGTGATAAAATGTTGAAACTTTGCAAAATGATCTCTGATAAATTTTCTACACTATGGTAAATTTTCATAACTTCTAGAGTTAGGGAAGTATTGATACTCTTGCATTCTTTACAGACTATACTGTTTTGGCAGATTGTTGTTATGTTTGCATTGTTTGCATATGTTGCTTGTTTAATGATCTTATTTGAGGATAGGAGTATTAAATATGCAGAGGCATTTAGTATGCAATGTTGAATAATAATTTTAGTGATTTTCTACAGTAGACAATGATAAGGTTTTTGCATTGGTTTATACTAACTTATCTCATGAGTCCTTGTTGAGTTTTGTGTGGATGAAGCTTTTGAGATTTAGGAAAACCGTGATATGAGAGGAACTAAGGAGACAAAAAAGCTCAAGCTTGGGGATTCCCAAGGCATCCCAAGATAATATTTCAAGAATTCTCAAGCATCTAAGCTTGGGGATGCCCCGGTAGGCATCTCACCTTTCTTCTTCAATAATTATCGGTTAGTATCGATTGAGCCTAAGTTTTTGCTTCTTTGCATGATGTGTGCTATTCTTAGAATGTCATTTTATTTTCATTTTGTTTGCTGTTTTAATAAAATACTTAGATCTGAAAGTTTTTAAATAAAATAGAGTCCTCAAATAGTTGCCAGGGAGGCTAAGTAAGTGGCATTCACATCCCGTCAACGAAGCTCTTTTCTATGTCATTTACTCTTGTGCTTCACTTATTTCCTATGAGTAAATTGTTGACTAAATTGAATGCCATGAAGTTGAAATCATATCATGCCTAGTGGTAGCTTCACATTGGGTTTAAAAAGTGAAATCTTTTGAGGCTTGACAATCACAATATTGGTCATACAAGCAATTCAAGAATAATTAGTATAAGGAAGAGAACTTTCACATATAAATACACTATCATGGAATTCTTTTGTGATTGTGATCCCCCATCAAAATATTATATGCCAAAATTGTTGATGTTGGACAAGGAAGACAGCGTAATGGTTTATGTTTGTTCATATTCACACAGAAGTTATATTGTCATAGATCCTTCAACATGTGGTGCTTGCCCCCCATCTTTGCTAGCCAAAAATTCCGCACCAAGTAGAGATACTACTTGTGCATCAAAAAGCCCTTAAACCCAAATCTTATTTTCAAGAGTCCACCATACCTACCTAAGGATTGAGCAAGATCCTTCAAGTAAGTTGTCATCGGTGCAAAAAGGCAATAAAAATTGTTTCTAAAAGTGTGAGATCATTTAGTGTAAGAGAAAATTGAGCGTTGCACGAACTTGTGATGGTGAAGAATAAAAGCGACAAACTGCATAATAAAGGTCGCTATCACAAGGGGCAATGTAACATGATGTTCTTTTACACTAAGGGATTGAGCATACAAACAAATAAGCGCATGGCAACCTCGGCTTCCCTCTGCGAAGGGCCTATCTTTTTTACTTTTATGTATTTACTTTTATGCAAAAAGTCAAAGTTCTTCTCTCTATTCCTTTTTATTTTTCTCTTTTGGCAAGCATCATGTGGTGAGGAAAGATCTAGGCACATATATCCAGTTGGATATGGGTAGCATGAGTTATTATTGTTGACATCACCCTTGAGGTGAATACGTTGGGAGGTGAAATTATAAACCCCTATCTTTCTATGTGTCCGATTGAAACGTTTTGCTCATGTGTACAAGGTGAGTGTTAGCAATTATAGAGGACTATATGATGGTTGAGTATGTGGAGCTCTTACTTAAACTCTGTTGAATAAGTTGAATTACAATTGCTTGGTGACTGAGAACATAGGTTGTTGGGTTTCAAGAGAATTCATTGTTTGAACCTTAACATGTGAATTAGTTGCTACTATAACATGAGAAGTTTTATAAGAAAGAATTGCTGTTATGATGCTAGGAAAAAGTGATTGAAATTATCATTGATCAAACTTATGCACTTTGCTAGCATTCACACTTCATAAATTATTTCTTCTGTCATTTACCTACTCGGGGACGAGTAGGAATTAAGCTTGGGGATGCTGATACGTCTCCAACGTACCTATAACTTATGAAGTATTCATGCCAATATATTATCATTCTTGGATGTTTTACAATCATTTTATAGCAACTTTATATCATTTTTTGGGACTAACCTATTGACCCAGTGCCCAGGGCCAGTTGCTATTTTTTGCTTGTTTTTTACATCGTAGAAAATCAATATTAAACGGAGTCCAAACACCGCAAAACTTTTTGTGGGTTTTTATGGACCAGAAGACTCCCGATGGGCCAAAGCAGCACCTGGGAGCGCCTCGAGGGGGCACAACCCACCAGGGCACGCCATGGGCCCCTGGCGCGCCCAGGTGGGTTGTGCCCACCTCGGTGGCCTCCAGTACCCCTTCTTTGCACTATAAATTCCCAAATATTCCGAAACCCCTCAGGGTTAACCTAGATCAGAAGTTCCACCGCCGCAGGGCTCTGTAGCCACCGAAAACCAATCTAGACCCGTTCTGGCACCCTGCCAGAGGGGTGAATCATCTCCGGTGGCCACCTTCATCATCCCGGCAGCCACCATGATGAGGAGGGAGTAGTCCATCCTCGGGGCTGAGGGTTTGTACCAGTAGCTATGTGTTTAATCTCTCTCTCTCTCTCTCTCTATCTCTCTCTCTCGTGATATATATCATGGGCTTTGTTAATATAGTTGGATCATATGATGTTTCTCCCCTCTATACTCTTGTTGTGATGAATTGAATCTTTGTGCTTTGAAGTTTTGTCATGTCGGATTGAATGTTCGGATTTGAGAACACATGATGTATGTCTTGCGGTATGAATACTTGAGGTGACAATGGGGTATCATATTGATTCACTTGATATACGTTATGGCACTCAATTTGCGGATTCTCGCGGTGATATTGGGGTAATCTATGCATAGGGGTTGATGCACGTTTTTATTATATTTTCTCCGATAGAAACTTTGGGGTCTCTTTGTAGTTCTTTGTGTGGATTGAGTATTATGAATATGAATATGCTTTGGTTTTATTCTATTACGAACTCTAGCAAAGATCAAACGGAAAAAATAGCTTTGCGTTATTTTAGTATGAACTCTTGAATAGATCGAGCGGAAAGAATAGCTTTGAGGTGGTCTCGTACCCTTCAAACAATTTCTATCTTTTGTTCTCCGCTAATAGGAGCTCGAGAGTGATTCTTTGTTGCACTTTGAGGGATAATTATATGATCCAACTATGTTTGCACTATTGAGAGATTGCACTAGCGAAAGTACGGACCCTAGGCCTCATTTTCAAGCATTGCAATACCGTTTTTGTGCCTGTTTACTATTTGTTACCTTGCTGTTTTTATTTATTTGAATTATAAAAATATATTTCTACCATCCATATTGCACGTTTATTACCATCTCTTCACCGAACTAGTGCACCTATAAAATTTGCCATTGTATTGGGTGTGTTGGGGACACAAGAAATTTCTTGTATTTGGTTGCAGGGTCGTTTGAGAGAGACCATATTCATCCTACACCTCTCACGGATCGATAAACCTTAGGTCATCCACTTGAGGAAAAATTGCTACTGTCCTACAAACTTTGCTCTTGGAGGCCCAACACGTGTCTACAAAAATAAAGTTGCGTAGTAGACATCAAAGTCGTGTGTGATTGTTCATTGATCCAACACAGTTTATTCCTAGAAATTGTGTGCATTGCCAGAGGTCATCGCCCACGGTATTTTTTCAGTAACCGTTTGCAATAGCAAAACCCAATTAGCAGGCTGATTGCCCTATTATTAATAATCCATTTATTAATCTAATTACATTCATATTAAGCACATAATATATTTCATTTCCATATTAAGGAAGCATAATTTCATAATTGAAATACATCAGAGGACAACATGATATAGCTTCAGCACTGAGCTACCCCATTACACAACTGCACCAGCACCAAGTTTCACATGCAACATGTAGAACCTTTCGAAATTAGCATCATAGACGGTATATAGACAGATGCATCTCATCTGGAAAACTGCTGAAGCGGAAGGCGAATATTGATCCTTCATTCATGTTGAAGGTCTTTGCAACTTTAGGCCAGTGCCTATGGATGATTGACCATCCGTCCTTCGTCCTCTTTAGAAACACTTCAATATTGAACCGTGGGTGTTGTATGAAAACCTTCCTCGCCTCCCGACCATAGAGGTGGTTTGAGAGGTAATCATCAGTGAATTGCTTTGGAAAGGCCTGAAAACAAGGATTTGCATAAATATCTTCTCTATATTGGAAATGGGCCAAAGGAATAAAAAAGGCAAGGTATAATAGTTAGTACCATCTTGTAGTGAACTGGTGTCTTCTTCATTGTGCAGACAAAGATCTTGTTATTTTTTGTCGCTAATTTCATTATTCTAACAATATTTTTGAGTTTCTTGACTTGATTGATATTCATGGACAACTCATTTCCCCATATGCAAAAGGGTCGAACAGTGGGTCAAAACCTCTGACAGCAGGACCTACATGTGCAAGACCAAATTGTTAAAAACCTAAATATTAGAATGGTTCCTGCAATTGCACAATAACGTGCTATTAGACAACGGACTATGCACATGCAGTTAACTAAACACCACAACAAATGAACCAAACGTTAACGGAGCACCACATTGCACAATATAACATACTCCTAATAGAAGATCAGACAGTTAACCAAACCAAGCATGCTTAATAACTTGGAAATATAGCAATTGTATTTGTTTCTCATGTATTTAGTATAGCCAAATTCGATTTATTTCTCACATGGTATACAATAACAGAATGTAGCCACAACAATTGAACATCGCATTGCAGAATTGAACCAAATAGTTAACTAAACACCACAACAAATGAACCAAACATTAACTGAGCACCACATTGCACAATATAACATACTCCTAATAGAAGATTAGACAGTTAACCAAACCAAGCATGCTTAACAACTTGGAAATATAGCAATTGTATTTGTTTCTCATGTATTTAGTACAACCAAATTCGATTTATTTCTCACATGGTATAAAATAACAGAATGCACCCACAACAATTGAACATCGCATTGCAGAATTGAACCAAATAGTTAACTAAACACCACAACAAATGAACCAAACGTTAACCGAGCACCACATTGCACAATATAACATACTCCTAACAGAAGATCGGACAGTTAACCAAACCAAGCATGCTAGACAACTTGGAAAATTGCACCCTGAAGAATTGAACATCACATTTGCAGAATTGAATAAAACAGTTAACTGAACACCACATTGCATGACATATAGAACATATACTTTAGAGCAGAAGATTGCATGGTAAAAGTAGATATCATAATTCACTAGAATTTGTTATGGAAAGGCAGTAGCTAGCAAACTGAACATGGGTCCTTATAGTGAGCTAATAAGACAAGCTACTCCTCATTGTCGGAGATATCGATGACGATTGGCTCCTTGGACATGGAAGAGGACGAGGCCTCCGCTTCGTAGGTGCCCTCGTCGTAGTGGTGAGTTGCCTGAGCCGCTCTGGGCACCAACCTGCTGGCTCTCGAGATGAGGTAAGCACGTGCACGCTGAGAAAACACCTCGTAGTCTTTGTAAAAGGCACCAACGGTGGCCTCGAGAAAATGCAACGAACTGTCATTTAAAGAAGCCAACCACATTGCGGCATCGGCGCGCGAGGCGTTGATGGTGGCCTCGACGGCGAGGTGCTCCTCCAAGATCCGAGGGTCGGCATGAATGGCAGCCATCGTGACCTCATCCGCGCGTGCGGTCGTGATTTGCTTCTCCGCTACCAAATGCTCCTTGAGATACTGGCTATACTGCGTGCACCATGGCTTAGGGCGGCGCTTATTTGGTGGAGGGGTCGGTGATTTGGGTGGAAGGTGTCGCGCTCGCGCCGGAAGTCGGGGCATGTGGGATGTGGAAGGAGGAGGAGGAGGATGGGGGTCGAGTGATGATTACCTGCCTGGATACGCAAGGCCGAGTAGCGTGAAGGAGGGTCGCCGGCGAGGAGGCGGCGCTGCAAGCAAGGAGTGAAGGTTTCAACTTGGAAAGGAAGGCGGAAACAGGGGAAATGTGGCTTTTGGTAAGGGGGAGGGGCGGGGAGGTAGATATTTCCGCTGAAGCCAAAAATTTGGAATCGCTTCAGCGAAAAAACTGGCGCGCAAAGTGTCATTAGACACGGTCCCTTATTCAGAGCGGGCTGTGGACTGTAGCCGTCGCAACTTCTCGCGTAAGCCGTATGCGTACTATAATCTGACGGTGCTCCAAGATATTTGGTGCTGCATCTCACAGGGTTGGTGATAATAAACTGTGTGGGATCTACTTGATTTTTCATCTTGATTTGTATTACATAATGAGGTCACAGTGGCAATGGATGGTGTTTGAATTGCTAGACCTTTTATCTGTAGTGAACATGCAACTATATGTGTGTCATAAAAAAATTGGAATTATTTAGGGTTCGTTTGGAAAATTTATACATTAAATTGGTTTTCTAGCCATTTCAGGTGCACAATTCAAAATTAAAGCACATGCACATGGTCCGGTGCACCAACATGGGTTGTAAAATCATATATGTGTCCATGGGTTTATGCTTATGTCCCATGCAAGAAATGGGGATGAATTTCGAACACCACAGCATCGTGGCTCTCCGGCAAATGTTGAGGTACTTGCTTTTGTAATTCTAGTAAATCAAAAACCCATCTGAAATTCATGAACCTTGGAATGCTATCATGGAATAGCATCAACATGCTGGGGTAAAAAATATTATATCATTTGGGGCAGGTTGTGGTATAAGCTTCTCACAAATCAGAGCTTCTCACAAGAAAGCCTCATGGTTCCGTTAGGGAAACGTGTCACCTTTGTGGACAAAACAATATTCATCGCCTCTTCTTCATTTCATTTTTTTCCTGGTGTCAACATAGAACAACAGAAGTGTCGGGTTAAATTTTGGATTTTTTCGGGGATCGTTTGGACATTTTTATACGTATTGAGTTTTCTAGGCATTTATGTGCATAATTCAAAATTGAACTACACACACGTGCCCTGTCCATAAAAATGGGTTGCAAAATCAAATGTTTGTCCTTGGTTGCATGCTTAGGTCCCATGCAAGAAATGGGAATGAATGTCAAACACCCTGCCACGGTCACTCGGCCGCAAACATTGACATACCTGGTTTTTAAATTCTAGTAAATCCAAAGCTCGTCTGAAATTCATGAAACTTGGCATGCTATCATGGAGCGGCATCAACATGTCGTGGTAAATTTTTTGTCTCATTTGGGGCAGGTTTGGGGATATCCTTCTCACAAACCAGATCTTCTCACAATAAGCCTGATGGTTTTGGTAGGGAACGTCCCACCTTTGGGGACGAAACGATATTCATTGCCTCTTGTTGCTTTCAAAAAAATTCTCGTGTCAACATAGAACAACATAACATGAGTGTTGTGTCAATTTTTGGGATTTTTCAGGGTTCGTTTGGACATTTTTATGCATTAATTGAGTTTTCAATGCATTTATGTGAATAATTCAAATTTGAACTACATGCTCTAATGCATATAAATTGGTTGAAAAATCAAATCCGTGTCCTAGGGTGCATGCTTAGGTCCCTTGCAGGAAATGGGAATGAATTTCAAACACCAAGGCACCGTTGATTGCCGACAAAACGTCGAGATACTTTGTTTTTAAATTCTAGTAAATCCAAAACTCGTCTGAAATTCATGAAACTTGACATGCTTTCATGGAATGGCACCCGACATGCTGTGGTATTTTTCATGTCCATTTTGAGAGAAGGCGCACTCGAATAATAGCCAACAAAGGCATTTTGGAAAAATAGCTGCCACTTTAATACCTCAAACATTTGTATAATTCAAATTGTGTGCGTTCTTTTAACCATTCACGTGACGCCACATGTATTCGTTTTAATGGCTATAGGAGGTGCCGTGCGGACAGCTACTTGACCTTGACTGAATGGGAGGCGTCGAGCGGAGTCTGGTGCGCACGCTGACCGAGAGGCGTGCAAGCTATCCTCCAATGCGCAGGCTCACCAGGAAGCGTGCAAGCTGTATGTTGCGCAGGCTCACTAGGAAGCGAGCCCTTTGACTTCCATGGCCGCCCGCCTTCCTCTCAATTAATGGCACCCGAGTCGCTGTTTAATACGGGCGACCTTACTGTTCGCCTCCCATTCTCCTCCCTCCCGCAGACCTCCACCAACGCCATGGCGCAGAATGATCATCTGCCACTAGTCTTCAAGTTTGGTGAAGTCGACTCTGAGCTGGAGGAGATAGAAAATAAGGAGGAATGGGGCCTCATGGACATGTCCCAAAACGAGCTGACCGCGGCGGTTGCTGCCCCCGCTCCCATCCTAGTTCCCATCTCCGCGCCTGCGCCAGCGACCATCCCCATAGCATTGACGGGCTGGTCGCTGAGCACTATCGCAGAGCTAGAAGCCAGGGGCGTCAGCAAGGTCTCCGTGGACCCGCGCGAGCTCATGTACATGCTAGCGCCAGCGCTCGTGCCCATGCGCGCCCCTCCACCCACCGTGGTGCCGGCTCGCGTGCGTTTGGCTGCACCCACCGCGCCTGTGCCCCTGCCCGTGCATACCCCTCTACCCACCGCGGCGCCGGTCCCCGTGCGTTTGGCTGCACCCGCCGTGCCCGTGCCCGGGTGCGTGCCCCCTCAGCGGCATGGGACGCTGCCATCGACCGCTACCTCTCAGCGGCACCAGTTCTCGTCCTCCCGCGCCCCGCCCGTCGATCGCGCGACGACATGATGTTTGATTTACAAATGAAGAACATTTTGTGCTGCCTTGAAGACTTCAACAACAGCATCCCGGAGGACGACAACGACAGCGCGGCACGCCGCCTCTGCCGCCGCCGGAAATAGTTTTTTTGGGGTTTAATATTGTATCTCGAATTCTCGATCATATGAATATAAATTCGTAGTGTGACTGAATGAAAGATATGGTTTGAATGAACTTGCATTTTTCTCTCTCTTAATGTATAGACTTATCAAACGATTTTCTTTTGAAAAAACGCCAATGGTTTTTAAATATAAAACACTCATCGCAAACGTTTTAGTTAGAACACCGGTATGCAAACCGACAGCTTCCCCAGGAAGCGAAGGGAAAATGTGACGAGCAGGATTTGTGCAGCTCTTGATCGCAAACATTTTAGATATACCACCCGTATGCAAAGTGAGAGCTATGGTCTTCCCTCGCAATGCAGGATTTGTGCATCCCTTCAACGCAAACGGTTGTTTTGGATGACCCGTGTGCAACCACGTAGAAACAATTGGGTAAGATTTGCATCTGTCATTTTGGGTATGTTGCCATTTGTCAAACTGGAAAGATTGACATTTGTTTATCTAGTAACATTGCCATTTTTCAACCTTGTAACACTGCGATTTTTCAAAATATGCAGGTAAAAATCACTAGCACTATCTAATTTTTGCAACTAAAATCACTAGCATTGTTCATATGGACACCACTAGCAGGCGTGAGTTGATGGATGCATATGCAAGTGTACCATTGATTACATACAACAAGTCATCAACCCACAATGACAGCGAGGATACACGTTGGATTATAGATCATTTCCAACAAAACATTCTAGTAAAGTAAAGTTTTTCTCACACAACAAATAACAAAGCGATGAAATGAACTTCAGCTCAACCACTCGTCGGTGTTGGAAACCCTTGCTTTGAACCAGAAGTGATTCTTTGGGAAGGAACAACTATTGTCAATCTCGAGACCAACGTAGGACTGATCATCCAGGCTAAAGCGGCCTATGTCAGGACCCATATTGGGATGGTGTTACGGCATATCTCTCTCAAGGTAGTTTTGGTGTTTGATGACAACATGTTTGCGGACTAATCATGTGCTTTGAATAGTTCATAGATTCACCCCTGGCACGAGACATTTTCTTCCCTTCGGAGTGTCTTTCAAGACGGTGTAGCTCTTTCGTTTCTTTCTCGGTGGACTAGTTGCGTAGAGGGCACCGTACTATCAAGAGGGGGTCCGCTGGGGTATTGCATGGGTGGAATCAACACGTACACATCAGCTTCTCACCCTCCGAGCTTTTCCATTCCATTGTAGAGATCTCTCCACTTTTCTTTGTCCTTGTCTGGGTCCCAGCGGTAGTACAGCGTAACCCAGCCGTAGTACCGCTGAGGAGCCACAAGCGGCAGTACCGCTCCACAGCGGTAGTACCGCCCGTGACTCCACAACAGTAGTACCGCTGGGGTGCCTGGCACCACCGCCTCGTCCTCAGCCTCTTTGGAGAGATTCTCTCTCTCTTCCGTGTCCCAGCGGTAGTACCGCACTACCAGCGGTAGTACGGCCGAAGGGTCACAAGCGGCAGTTCCGCTCCATAGCGGTAGTACCGCCCGTGACCCCGCTGCCGTAGTACCGCTGGGCTGTCTGGCTCCTACCGCCTCGACTCGAGGGGTCTTTTTCTCATGTCGGGTTTTGTGGCACTAGTTGCGGTTGTAGAGGCGGTAGTACCGTTTCAGGAGCGGTAGTACCGCCCCTACCACCGCGGTAGTACCGCATTGGGTCCTATTCCCTACTAGTCTCCTCTATGCGGTAGTGCCACTGGCTGGTGCGGCAGTACCGCTGACCTAGCGGTAGTACCACCCCCTCTTCGCGGTAGTACCGCCCTGTGCGGGGCTGGTTGGTGAGGGGCAACGGTTGGATTGTTGCCCCCACTATAAAAGGGGGTCCTCTTCTTCCCTTTGACCTACCTCTTCCCCCTCAAGCTCCATTTATTGCTCAAGCTCCATTAAATGCTCCAAGCTCCATTTTCGCCCGATCTATCTCTCTAGCCAATCAAACTTGTTGATTTGCTCGGGAGTGGTTGAGAAGGCCCCGATCTACACTTCCACCAAGGGATTTTCGATTCCCCCACTCATCCCTAGCAGATCTTGTTACTCTTGGGTGTTTGAGCACCCTAGACGGTTGAGGTTACCACGGAGCCATAGTCCATTGTGGTGAAGCTTCGTGGTTTTGTTGGGAGCCTCCGATTAAGTTGTGGAGATTGCCCCAACCTTGTTTGTAAAGGTTCGGTCGCCGCCTTCAAGGGCACCAATAGTGGAATCACGGCATCTCGCATTGTGTGAGGGCGTGAGGAGAATACGCTGGCCCTAGTGGCTTCTTGGGGAGCATTGTGCCTCCACACCGCTCCAACGGAGACGTACTTCCCTTCAAAGGGAAGGAACTTCGGTAACACATCCTCGTCTTCACCGGATCTACTCTTGATTATCTCTTACCCTTACTTGTGCAAGCTCTTTAGTGTTACTTCTCTTGCTTGCTTGTTTGCTTGTTGGTACCGCATCATATAGTTTGCTCACCTAGTTGCACATCTAGACAACCTACTTTGATGCAAAGTTTAATTTGATAAAGTTAAGTTAAAAATTGGTAGTTGCCTATTCACCCCCCCCTAGTCAACCATATCGATCCTTTCAATTGGTATCAGAGCCTCTTCTCTTTATTAAGTACTTTACCATCCAAAGAGTATGGTTGATACCGTAGACGGTGTGGAGGAACACTCCGGTGTGAACCGGATCTCATCTACGGGCGATGGGGGAACCTCGGTCTCTTGTGAGGAGTTCAATGTGACCTTAGAGACATTGAAGACCTCCATGACGACCGAGGTTGAAAGCATGTTTACTAAATTTCTTGAGGGGCTTAAACTTTCCACCGCACCGTTGAAAGTGGGTGATCCCACCGACAAGGTGACGGATGTTATCCCCGACAAGGGGGAAGCTAGTAGTGAAAAGGCTCCGTCTTCTAGTGGTAAAAATGGCACCGACATCTTTGCTCATGTGGAACCACCACTTGTTTATGGTGGACCGGTTCCTACTACTCATTTGAATCATGCCGGTCCTCCCCCTAAGATTGTGAAAAATGAGGACTTTGATTCTTGGGTTTACCGCTTTAAACGTCATTTAAATCATGTGAACACTAACCTTTGGAGAATCATTGAAGAAGGTTTCTATCCGCATGATTCAAGCAACTTCACTCCTCGAGAAGCCGCGGACAATCAATTCAATGAGAATGCTCTCTTCATCATCCAAGATGCAATTCCACCCGAAGACCTACCTCATCTCCGTCCCTTCGCCTTGGCCAAAGATGCATGGCATTGTGTTGTCTCTCTCTATCGGGGAAGCGCAAGCATTCAACGCTCAAACTATGAAGTGGTACAAGATGAGGCCGATGAGTTTGCAATGAAAGAAGATGAAGAACCTTGCGAGCTTTATCAGAGAGTAACCAAACTCACGGTCTCACTACGAGATCACGGGAGCAAGGACACGGATGACAATTGGATCAAGCGCAAATTCCTCAAGGCAATGATGCCCTATCACAAGGCCATGTCCTCCGTCATTTGTCAAAGACCGGACTTCCACACTTTGACCTCAAGCGAAGTGTTGGATGAGTTTGTGGCCATGAACATTTTGGACAAGACCGCCAACAATGCGGTGCTTCGTTCTCAAAGGGCAAAGAGGCCTAACCTTGCATTGAAGGACAAGCTCACCGTTGAAGAAGAAGAAGAGGAAGAAGAGGAGAGCAACCCCGAAGATACGAAGTATGCATATCATGAACACATGGAACTTGCTTCAAGGCAATTTTGGAGCAAGGAAAACTCGAGGCCAAACTTTAGCAAAAACAACTCAAGTGGCACGAGGGGCAAGCAACATGTAAGGACTTGCTACAATTGTGGCAACGTGAGTCATTTTGTTGCGGAATGCCCGTATGAGAAGAGGGAAGACAATGGTGGCAAGCTCATCTGAAAGGACAAGGCCAAGTCATTCCCCAACAAGAGCAACTTCACCAAGAAGACGCCTCCCAGGGCATTGGTGGTACAAGAAGAGTACAATGAGGATGATGACGATGATGAAAGTGATGAGTCGGTTGCCATGGCCTCCGTTGCCATTGTGACGACTCCACGGGTGTCTCTCTTCGACTCACCCAATGAGAGCATCACCGCCAAGTGCCTCATGGCTAAAGCCACCAACAAGGTAACCCCCAACATCAAAACTACCATCATTAATCATCCTTCTTCAACGGATAGCATTGATGAACATGAGGGAGCTAATGTGGAGGCAAATGAGTTTGAGGCCTTTATGGGCAAACTTAAGGGTAAATCCAAGAAGCACTTTGTTGCTCTCTTGGAACAACTTGGTGAAGCCAATGACATGATCGAGGCTCACGAAGATACCATCACTAAGATGGAAGGGCATAGTCGTGACTATGCCGATGAGATTTCGGATCTTTCCAATGCTCTTGAGGAAGAGCGTGGTCTTCGTTTGGCTCTTGAGGAGTCACACAACGTTGATCATGCTAAGTTAAAGAACGATTATGATCATGTTCTTGTTGTTTCTTGTGTGCTAAATTCCGAGAAGGCCAAACTTGGGGTTGATCTTGCTAGACTCAAAGAGGAGTTTGATATACTTGACAAGGCCCACAAGGCCTTGTAGGGTATTCACGCTAGTCTGAAGGAGTCTCATGATCAACTCCAAGTGAAGCTAACTAAGGAGAAAGCCACATTTCCTCATATGGTTTTAATTGACAATGCAAATGCTACTAACCCGTGTTGTGAGCATATACATCTTGTTGAGGAAAATGCTAAGTTGAAGGAGCAGCTTGAGAAAGGCCTTGTATCGTGCATACAAGGTGAAAAGAACCTCAACAACCTTTTGAGTAGTCAAAAGGAAGTCGTGGCCAAGGAAGGGGTTGGGTACATGCCCGACTCCAAGAACACGAAGAAGAATGACAAGACCAAACGACCTCCTCCTCTCATGCAAACCTTTGTGAAGGAGGGAGAGAGTGTGTCCAAGGAGAAGAAGAAGAACATTGCAAAGGGCGGCAATGTCAAGAAGGGCAATGCCACCCCTCCCAACAAAGCCGGCGATTTTGATCCGTCTTGTGTTATGCCGTGCTAGTGATGGGCATGCTTATGCCAAATTTGTTGGTTCTCCTCATGAATACATTGAATGGTCTATTTGGGTTCCAAAGACCCTTGTTACTAACATCAAAGGACCCATTACAAAATGGGTACCTAAAACCAAGCATTGATCTCTTGTAGGTGTTTGCTTCCGGTGGGGGATCATGGTTGCTCGATAGCGGAGCTACAAATCATATGACCGGAAGCAAGGACTTGGTGGTGGACGTGCACAAGGTTCCATCTATGCCCACCAATGTCGAGTGGGGTGATGCCTCATATTCTAAGGTAATGGGACTTGGCAAGGTGGTCATCTCTCATGATCTCACGATCGAGAAGGTCATGCTTGTTGAGTCCCTTGCATACAATTTACTTTCCATTCGTCAATTTGCAATCATGGACTTTGCCACTTTCTTTGATATCGATACCGTGGCCCTCTTGTGGAGCAAGACTCTTAAAGTAGCATTTGTTGGGCATGTCGAGAATGGTCTATATGTGATTAACTTTTCGGAGCGACCCACTAAGACCGTGACATGCCTAATGGCTAAAGTTGATGTGGGATGGCTTTGGCATCGCCGTTTGGCCCATGTCAATATGAGATCTTTGCAAAGTCTCCTCAAGGGGGACCATGTCCGTGGACTAACAAATGTTAGTTTTGCTAAAGATCGTGCTTGCAGTGCCTGTATCGAAGGAAAGCTACATGAGAAGGCTCACCCTCCCACGACTATCATTTATTCAAAGAGGCCTTTGGAGCTCCTTCACATGGATATATTTGGGCCTCCATCCTTCGATAGTCTTGGAGGTAGGAAGTATTGCTTGGTGATTGCGGATGACTACTCAAGGTACACGTGGGTGTATTTCTTCAAGAGGAAGAGCGAGACCCAACAAACTGTCATTGACTTTGCAAACGAAGCACGACGTCAACACAATGCAAAGAACTTGACAATAAGAAGTGACAATGGCACCGAGTTCAAGAACTACACCTTGGATGAGTTTCTTAGTGATGAGGGAATCAAGCATCAATATTCCGCACCCTACACCCCTCAACAAAACGGTGTTGCGGAGAGGAAGAACCGGACGTTGATGGATGCGGCCAGGACCATGATGGCGGAGTTCAAGTCTCTGTACAACTTTTGGGCCGAAGCCATCAACACCGCGTGTCATGCATCCAATCGGGTCTACCTCCGCAAGGGCTTGAACAAGACTCCATATGAGATACTCACCGGTAACAAGCCCAACCTCAAGTACTTTCGGGTATTCGGGTGTAAGTGTTTCATTCTCAAGAAAGGTGTTCGGTTGTCTAAATTTGATGCTAGAGCTTATGAGGGCATATTTGTTGGTTATGCTACAAACTCTCATGCTTACCGTGTCCTCAATAAATCCACGGGACTTATTGAGGAGACGTGTAACGTGGAGTTTGATGAGAATAACAGCTCCCAAGTGGAGCAAAGTGGCACTTGTGATGTAGGTGACGAAATTCCTCCTCAAGCCATAAGAAGAATGGGTGTTGGTTTTATCCTACCCATTGAGGAACCCCTTGTGGCCGAAGGAGAAGGACAATGCTCCACTCAAGTGGAGCCATCACCAACCCAAGGCCCACATGCTTCCGAAGAACAAAGTGAAGGCCCTCAACCTCATGAACAAGACCAAGGGCAAGATCATACTCAAGATGGTGTTGACACACCAAGTGATGCCCAAGGTCAAGTTCTCTCCCCTGAGCAAGTTCAAGATCAAGAACAAGTTCATGACGGCGCTCAAGATGATCAAGTAACCGCTCCTCAACTCACCACCGAGGAGGAATTAGAGCGTCATGCCGCCAAGATTGCATCCAAGCTCTCCACCAAGGATCATCTCATGACGAATGTGCTTGGAAGCTTAAGAAAGGGGGTAAGCACTCGTAGATAATTAGCAAATTAGTGTGAGCATCACACGTTTGTCTCTTGTGTGGAACCCCACAAGGTCTATGAGGCGCTAGAAGATCCGGATTGGCTCAATGCCATGCATGAAGAACTCAACAACTTCGAGCGCAACAAAGTGTGGAGATTGGTGCCAAGGCCAACGGGGAACCACAATGTCGTTGGAACCAAGTGGATATTCAAGAACAAGCAAGATGCCCATGGGATGATCATTCGCAACAAGGCTCGTTTGGTAGCACAAGGCTACTCCCAAGTCGAGGGTATCGACTACGGTGAAACCTTTGCTCCCGTTGCTCGTCTTGAATCCATTCGCATGTTGATTGCATATGCTTCTCATCATAACTTTATGTTACAACAAATGGATGTGAAGAGTGCTTTTCTTAATGCTCCTATTAATGAATTGGTTTACGTCAAGCAACCCCCCGGGTTCGAGGATCCCTACCTTCTCGATCATGTGTATCAACTCGATAATGCACTCTATGGCCTTAAACAAGCCCCACGTGCGTGGTATGACCACCTTACCGAGTTGTTACAAGATCGTGGTTTTGAAGTTGGGCTAATCGACCCCACTCTTTTTACTAAGAAGGTCAAAGGGGAGTTGTTTGTGTGCCAATTATATGTTGATGACATTATCTTTGGTTCTCCTAACAAAGCTTTCAATGAGGAATTTGCCGCTCTCATGACCTCAAAGTTCGAGATGTCCTCCATGGGAGAGTTGAAGTTCTTTCTAGGGTTCGAAGTGAAGCAAAGAAGAGAAGGAACCTTCATCAATCAATCCAAATACACTCAAGACATGCTCAAGATATTCAAACTAAGTGACGTCAAGCCGGCTTCCACTCCAATGCCCACCAAGTGCCAACTTGACTTAGATCCCAATGGTAAAGTGGTGGATCAAAAGGTATATCGTTCCATGATTGGATCCTTGCTTTACCTTTGTGCATCTAGACCAGACATCATGTTGAGTGTGGGAATTTGTGCACGGTTTCAAGCCGCACCTAAGGAAAGTCACTATGTGGCGGTCAAACGAATCTTTCGATATTTGGCTCATACCCCAAACTTTGGCTTATGGTACCCAAGAGGATCAAACTTCAAGCTTGTAGGGTACTCGGATTCCGATTGGACGGGAGACAATGTGGATAGGAAGTCCACTTCCGGAGGGTGTCAATTCCTTGGTTGCTCTTTGGTAAGTTGGTCTTCCAAAAAGCAAAGTTGTGCGTCTCTCTCGTCCACTGAGGTGGAGTATGTTGCAGCTGGTAGTTGTTGTGCACAACTCCTATGGATGAGGAAAACTTTAAAGGATTATGGTGTCATTTGTGACAAAGTGCCTCTTTGGTGTGACAATGAAAGTGCCATCAAGATCTCTCTCAACCCGGTGCAACACTTCAAGACGAAGCATATTGAGATTCGGTATCACTTCATCCGGGATCACATTAGGCGAGGAGAGATCGAGCTCAACTATGTCAACACTCATGACAACCTTGCAGATATTTTCACGAAGCCCTTGGATGAAGCAAGATTTCGCGAGTTAAGGCATGAGCTAAATATCATTGATTCGAGCAATGTGGCTTGAACCCTTGCACACCCCACCATGCTCAATTTGCTGTCTAGTTTAGGTGTAGGCATGGACATAGGGGGAGTGTTGTTCTCTCAATGAACTCTCCCTCGCCCCATTATGCATAAATTGATCATGTCTTTCACTTTAGCCATTGTTGATGGTACTTGTGTTTCAAAGACGAGTTTTGGTCATGGGCCCAAGGTTAAAATCTTCGCGGCGCCATACCTCTTGACTCAAACATAGGTGGCCTCGGCCACCGCCCTCTTTTGAAGAGGTGTGTCTTGGTTGTTTGCTGGTGTGCTCTCTTTTCTTGCCGTTTTTGTTTTTCCTTCGAGCAAAAGACATGTTGTTAGGTTTCCGTGGCGTGCTGGGCGGTACTACCGCTGGTGGTGCTCGGTACTACCGCTCATAAGCGGTACTACCGCCCCCCAGCATGGTACTACCGCTGAGGGACGGGACCAGGGGTTATATCAGGGCAAGGGGAGGTTTCTTCTCCCCCATACCCATTCGCTTCGCCCCCTCTTTCCTCTTCCTCTCTCCAGCCTCAACTCGCCGCGGGAGGGCTCTGGCGGATCTCCGTCTCCGGGGCGTCCCTCTCCATTTCCTTTGGTGGAGTCGATCCCCACCCCCTTCTCTTGCCATGGATGCCGGTATTGCCCCCGTTCCTTCTCTCCTTTTGTCTCGTTTTCAGATCTTGTTTCTTAGGGGTAATGGTGGTTGCATCTCTAGATTTTTGGCTAAATCTAGGCTTGAGTTGGTTGGAGAAGGCAACTAGACTATCTCGATTAGAGTTTGGTAGGATTATTTTTGAATTTGGCAGGCCGGTAGTGCCGGATATGACCACGGTAGTAGGAAACTATTGTTTCTCCGCCTCGTGTTGTTGGAAACCGTTGTTTCTCCGCCTCGAGCAGTACTACCGCTCTCGTTGGAACGGTACTACCACTTGACCTCGAGCGGTACTACCGCTCTCTTTGATGCGGTACTACCGCTTGGGTGGTACTACCGCGGTCATGTCACGGTACTACCGCTGCCTGCCAAATCCCATCATATTCCTGCCTTACCTTGATCCTTTTTGTTGTGTTTGTTGGCTTATGCTCATTCTTTCTGGTTGTTTTGCGTGTTCTTGTGTTTGGCTCCAGGTGATGATCATTCTGAGCATCAAGCTCGCCGTATCAACCCCGAGCGTGCAACATCAAAACGCTATCGCACCTCTGAGCCAGCCAGTATTTCCTCTAGCACCCAACCGCCTCCAGCAAGTGCATCCGCAAGTGTTCCTCCACCTCCTCAGCAATCGAAGAGATCCGCCAACAAGTCAAAGGGGAAGACTGTGACTGAGATGACCAACAAGGAGTTTTGGGAAAAGCGTCGCCGCAATCCCTATGAGGTGGACCAAGAACCCACTTTGGTCAACCGCCCGTTCTGGAACCGTTTTCAGTTTGCCATCTATTTTGATGTGATCAAGGCCAAGAAGAATCTCTTTGTTGATGTTCGCTCCATTAACACTGATGCTATGGAGAAGGACCCGGAGTACTTTGGCGAAGCCCTTCAGATGTGCACTCAGCTGAACATTCTCAGGATCATGCAATTCAACAAGGATTTCAATGCAGATTTGGTGGCCCAATTCTTTGCCACCATTCATCTTGGGACAGATGTCGACAGAACTCTGACATGGATGACCAATGGCAAGCTGCTTTCTGTCAAGTGGAAGGCTTTCATGGAGTCACTTGATGTTGTGGATCACGGGCTTGAGACTCCAGTCGGTTTCCGCCCTCACCGCAATGATACGTCCACCCACAAGCAAACCCTTTGGCCCTACTGCACTATGAAAGTTCACCCAATGACTGAGAAGAAAACCTATGAGTTTTCTCCGTATCTAGACATTCTTCATCGTATCTTCCGTGAGACTCTCTTTCCTCGCATCGGGAATCTGGATATGGTCTACTCTTATCTCGTGGACATGCTTCTGTTCTGTCAGCATGAGAAGGAAGCAAACACTGGAGAGAGCCTGGATATTTCTCATGTCATGTGGTCTGAACTTCTCTCTGCCGTGTCTGAGCGCAAGTGCCCGATATATGGTCCATTCATCATGAGGCTCATTGAGAGGGCCTGGGCACAGATCTATCCCAGAGTGTTGCTAGAAACTGGAGACTTGGTTTCTCATGAGATCAAGCGTCTGAGGAAGAAGGACAATTGGGTCACCCCAGCGCCTCAAATAGGGGGTCCGTCTGCTGCTGCTGCTGCTGCCATGGGGACCGAGGGTGGGGCTGCCACTGATGATCACGAGGAGGACTTTGGGCCCTCTAGTACAGAACCGTCGTGGGCACAAGCTTAAACGCAAGATGAAGAAGCTTTTCTGCATGGAGTCTCATGGTCAGTACATAACTCATGTGGTGGAGAAGCATGCCAGGATGCGCCACAAGGAGCTCATGCATCATATGGGAGCGACAGTTGCCAGTGGTTCTGAGGGTCAGATCACTGAAGAGGAGGAATGGATTCATCAGCATTGCCCTTGGACCGACTCCGACGCCGAGCAGTTTTCGACCCACGATGAAGATGCAGACGATCACGCTGAGATGTGATGTTCGAGATCCTCATCTTCCCATCACTTGGAGTCGTAGCGTCACTCTTTGCCCTTTTTGGTGTCTCGCTGCCAAAGGGGGAGAGAGTGTAGGGATTTGTGTTGTTGCCGTGCTTTGAGTGTGTGTGTCGTCTTGTGTTTTCTTGTGTGTTCTCTCGGTGTCTTTGTTTGGTTTGGTTTGGTGCCTGTGAGACCTAAGTTCTAGACATATGGTGTGAGACATATGCTCCCTATCGCCACCTTATTACTTATGTCTTTTCGGTACTGTAGTTTATTATGAGTTGCATGCTTGTCCTGTTTTATACTCTTCTCTCATATATCTTGTGCTTAGTATTGTTGGACTATAAAATATAGGGGGAGTGTTGATCCGGATGTGTGTGTCTTGCTTTCCGAATGCTCCTCTAACTAGGTGCACACATTCTGGGGGAGCCCGTCTATATTTTGTAGTTCTTAGTTTCCTTACATTTATTTCTTTTCCTTGCGCAAATCCCTAGTTGTCATCAATCCACCAAAAAGGGGGAGATTGTTACGGCATATCTCTTTCAAGGTAGTTTTGGTGATTGATGACAACATGTTTGCGGACTAATCATGTGCTTTGAATAGTTCACAGATTCACCCCTGGCATGAGACGTTTTCTTCCCTTCGGCGTGTCTTTCAAGACGGTGTAGCTCTTTCGTTTCTTTCTCGGTGGACTAGTTGCGTAGAGGGCACCGTACTATCAAGAGGGGGTCCGCTGGGGTATTGCATGGGTGGAATCAACACGTACACATCAGCTTCTCACCCTCCGAGCTTTTCCATTCCATTGTAGAGATCTCTCCACTTTTCTTTGTCCTTGTCTGGGTCCCAGCGGTAGTACCGCGCAACCCAGCCGTAGTACCGCTGAGGAGCCACAAGCGGCAGTACCGCTCCACAGCGGTAGTACCGCCCGTGACTCCACAGCAGTAGTACCACTGGGGTGCCTGGCACCACCGCCTCGTCCTCAGCCTCTTTGGAGAGATTCTCTCTCTCTCTCTTCCGTGTCCCAGCGATAGTACCGCACTACCAGCGGTAGTACGGCCGAAGGGTCACAAGCGGCAGTTCCGCTCCATAGCGGTAGTACCGCCCGTGACCCCGCTGCCGTAGTACCGCTGGGCTGTCTGGCTCCTACCGCCTCGACTCGAGGGGTCTTTTTCTCGTGTCGGGTTTTGCGGCACTAGTTGCGGTTGTAGAGGCGGTAGTACCGTTTCAGGAGCGGTAGTACCGCCCCTACCACCGCGGTAGTACCGCGTTGGGTCCTATTCCCTACTAGTCTCCTCTGTGCGGTAGTGCCACTGGCTGGTGCGGCAGTACTGCTGACCTAGCGGTAGTACCGCCCCCTCTTCGCGGTAGTACCGCCCTGTGCGGGGCTGGTTGGTGAGGGGCAATGGTTGGATTGTTGCCCCCACTATAAAAGGGGGTCCTCTTCTTCCCTTTGACCTACCTCTTCCCCCTCAAGCTCCATTTATTGCTCAAGCTCCATTAAATGCTCCAAGCTCCATTTTCGCCCGATCTATCTCTCTAGCCAATCAAACTTGTTGATTTTCTCGGGAGTGGTTGAGAAGGCCCCGATCTACACTTCCACCAAGGGATTTTCGATTCCCCCACTCATCCCTAGCGGATCTTGTTACTCTTGGGTGTTTGAGCACCCTAGACGATTGAGGTCACCATGGAGCCATAGTCCATTGTGGTCAAACTTCGTGGTTTTGTTGGGAGCCTCTGATTAAGTTGTGGAGATTGCCCCAACCTTATTTGTAAAGGTTCGGTCGCCGCCTTCAAGGGCACCAATAGTTGGTACTGCATCATATAGGTTGCTCACCTAGTTGCACATCTAGACAACCTACTTTGATGCAAAGTTTAATTTGATAAAGTTAAGTTAAAAATTGGTAGTTGCCTATTCACCCCCCTCCCTAGTCAACCATATCGATCCTTTCAGATGGTAGGGAAGCATAGCAATGTCTGAGGTATAGATACAGTTGCTTCTCATAAATGGTAGTAATGTTGTGTCAACAACAGCTGGATCGCCTTTCACCATCATTGGATAGTTTTGTCCAAGGAAGAGCTAGTTTCCTCCAAGAATTTCAATACTGAACCAGGGAGAAGGTGTTGGCGCTAGTACACTAGTATCCATCCTGAATACCATGCAACGGATGTTGGAATAGGTCCGGAGAGTGTGACCATGCGAGACAACACCTGCTTCCTTAATAACATCAATAGTGCCGTGTATACAGACAAGAAGAGGTGATCCATCGGAATAAGTTGCCAGGCGCCACTGAGTATATGGGTCCTGCTCGTCCTCATGCTTGTGATCATCAGCATCGTCATCTCCTCCTTGGTTATAATTTTTTTCTAGTATAGGTGGTGGAATGTTCACAGGACCTTGGAAACACAAGAAGGATAATTAGTAAAGGGAAACTAGCTAACCCGCATGCATGTGGATGAAACAATTTGTTGGGGAACGTAGTAATTTCAAAAAAAATCCTACGCACACGCAAGATCATGATGATGCATAGCAACGAGAGGGGAGAGTGTGTCCACGTACCCTCGTAGACCGAAAGCGAAAGCGTTAGCACAACATGGTTGATGTAGTCGTACGTCTTCACGATCCGACCGATCAAGTAGCGAACGCACGGCACCTCCGAGTTCTGCACACGTTCAACTCGATGACGTCCCTCCAACTCTGATCCAGCCGAGCTTTGAGGGAGAGTTCCGTCATCACAACGGCGTGGTGACGATGATGATGTTCTACCGACGCAGGGCTTTGCCTAAGCACCACTACAATATGACCGAGGTGGATTATGGTGGAGGGGGGCACCGCACACGGCTAAGAGATCCAAGGGATCAATTGTTGTGTCTATGGGGTGCCCCTGGCCATGTATATAAAGGAGTGGAGGAGGGGGAGAGGGCCGGCCCCTTTTGCGCGCCCTGGAGGAGTCCTCCCACCGGGAGTAGGATTCTTCCCCATCTAAGTAGTAGGAGTAGGAGACAAGGAAGGGGAAGAGGGAAGAGAAGGAAGGAGGGGGCGCTGCCCCTCTCCCTAGTCCAATTCGGACTAGTCATTGGGGGGCGCGGCCTGCCTCTCTCTCTCCCCTAAAGCCCAATAAGGCCCATATACTTCTTCCCCCGTATTCCCGTAACTCCCCGGTACTCCGAAAAATACCTGAACCACTCGAAACCTTTTCGATGTCCGAATATAGTCGTCCAATATATCAATCTTTATGTCTTGACCATTTCGAGACTCCTCGTCATGTCCCCGATCTCATTCGGGACTCCGAACTACCTTCATTATATCAAAACACATAAACTCATAATATAACCGTCATCGAACTTTAAGCGTGCGGACCCTAGGGGTTTGAGAACAATGTAGACATGACCGAGACACGTCTCCGGTCAATAACCAATAGCGGAACCTGGATGCTCATATTGGCTTCTACATATTCTATGAAGATATTTATCGGTCAAACCGCATAACAACATACGTTGTTCCCTTTGTCATCGGTATGTTACTTGCCCGAGATTCGATCGTCGGTATCTCAATACCTAGTTCAATCTCGTTACTGGCAAGTCTCTTTACTCGTTCCGTAATACATCATCCCGCAACTAACTCATTAGTTGCAATGCTTGCAAGGCTTAAGTGATGTGTATTACCGAGTGGGCCCAGAGATACCTCTCCGACAATCAGAGTGACAAATCCTAATCTCGAAATACGCCAACCCAACAAGTACCTTCGGAGACACCTGTAGAGCACCTTTATAATCACCTAGTTACGTTGTGACGTTTGGTAGCATACAAAGTGTTCCTCTGGTAAACGGGAGTTGCATAATCTCATAGTCATAGGAACATGTATAAGTCATGAAGAAAGCAATAGCAACAAACTAAATGATCAAGTGCTAAGCTAACGGAATGGGTCAAGTCAATCACATCATTCTCCTAATGATGTGATCCCGTTAATCAAATGACAACTCTTTGTCTATGGCTAGGAAACATAACCATCTTTGATCAACGAGCTAGTCAAGTAGAGGCATACTAGTGATACTCTGTTTGTCTATGTATTCACACATGTATCATGTTTCTGGTTAATACAATTCTAGCATGAATAATAAACATTTATCATGATATAAGGAAATAAATAATAACTTTATTATTGCCTCTAGGGCATATTTCCTTCACAATTATAATTATGATGGAACACAAATGTACCGAAAGCATCTGGATTCCATGCAAAAACAGTGCCACGAGTGGTGGCTGCAAACACAAGACCCTCGTATTGAATTGCATCGCAGTACTCATCCGTGTACAGAAATTGGTTTTTGACCAATATCCATCGAGGCGTGGAAGTAAGGATGTCAACAAGCTTGTCGAAGATAGCAACAACTTCATAGTTCATGTAATCCCAAGAGCGGTTGGGAACTCGACAAATTGCTATCTTCCGTAGAAGACAGCCACCATGATTGTATATGAACTCATGCAGAATACCGGTGTACTCAACCTTTGGGCAGTCTGAGATTTTTGGAAGTGGAACCCGGTGATGAGTATACACATTCACAAGTTCCCACTCGTAGTTGTACCCAATATAAGCAACCCAATCTCCATTTGCGCCTGCCCAAGCCTTGCCCTAAAGCGATGGCATCTTAACATCACACGTATCATTATCAAGCGGCATCAACTTGCACAAGGCGAGGCTTTCGTCGTCCCCGCGCCAGTCAGCAGTGTCACGGCGTAGAAGATAGGGGAGATCAAACCACTCCTGGACCCTGGGGTTGCTTGTAATGATGTTATTAGTTGAGTCGAGAATGGTATTGAACGAACCTGCCATGGTAGCCGAGGTGATGACGTCACACCGATCAATGAGTTCCTCCACCACGTCATCTTTCAGATTGGGGCAAGAATAACGGGGTCATTTCCGGCCTGTTCCCTCCATGGAGAAGATGATCGAACAATGGCAGAAGGAAGGGTGAAGGCAAATGGAGGGAGGAAGAGCGTGCGACAGCAGTTCCAAATCAAGAGGGTAAGGCGAAGAGGCGGTGGACGGTTGCCACGGTACAAGAAGAGGCTAGTGGGGAGCGAATGGTTGCCACAGAGGTCACACAGTGACGACAAGGACGAGTGAACCACATGCCGTATATCGCACACACCTTGATCTGGCTGGCCGTTTCTTTTGTGTTTCCTAATCACAAACAGTTCGTCCGAGTGAACCGTATGTTGTACATCGCACACACCTTCATCTGGCTGCCTGTTTCTTTTGTGTTTCCTAATCACAAATAGTTCATCCGAGTGAATCGTATGTTGTATATCACACACACCTTCATCTGGTTGCCCGTTTCTTTTGTTCCTCCTCACCGCAAACAGTTAATTGAACTAAACCGTATGCCCTGCATCGCACACGCAACTAAAATCCAAACCGTGTTTGATGTATCCATCATCTCAAATGTTTTGCACCTTTTTTGACAGGCTTTTACACCACCATTTGTGATTATTGCATCGCACACAGTTTCCTCAAAGGGTCTCTGATCGTAGTGTCGCATTAGCAGCATCCTACAGTAGTGATATGTACCTGTGAATCAAATAATGCATTGGTTGTTTGAACCTGATGGATATGAATAAAGCTATAGCCTACTTTCAAGTTTAAATTAGGTACAATTTTAAATAGCAGCAATTAAATTAGGGCAAAATTACGGTGTGCGGGTCATTACGGCACACACGGTTAATAAAGCACAGCGTGTGCGATATACATCATAATCTGACACGGTTCACGGAGAGGAGACGTGTGTAACAATGCACATAGTTGTCGTTTGCAAAGCGTGTGTGATGCCAGACACTATCACATACGGTGCGGGAAAACTAAATGTGTGTGATTGTCTACCTATCGTACATGGTTTATAATCATGAACTGTTTGTGATGTGCCAGGCATCGTAAAACTCCTATGCCTGGAATCTTCCTGGAAAACTCCCGTGCCTGGAATCTGCCTGGTTTTAGGTAAAACCACAAAACTGCGACTGTGATGGCAATGCGAGCACAAATGAGTAGCAAGGATGAAGCGTTTGGGATATTTGAGATATCGGAAATGGTTATATAGGCACAACTGTATGCATCAAGGCTCCCTATCCCCAACGGTTTCTGGGTTGTGTGGGAAGGACCCCCCCCCCCCTATCGTCATCACTCACTGGGCGACGGTTTCATATGTCGTCACGGAAAGGGGTTAAAACCGTTTGTACAGCACCGACGTGTACCAGTGTCAGCTGCTAATACTTGCAAGTATTCTTTGGCTCCCCTTGTGTCGAATCTATAAATTTGGATTGAATACTCTACCCTCGAAAACTATTGCGATCCCATATACTTGTGGGTTATCATTAGACTACATCAACCGTGTTAACAAACGCTTCCTCTTACGGTCTACGAGGGTACGTAGACACACTCTCCCCTCTTGTTGCTATGCATCTCCATGGATAGATCTTGTGCGTGCGTAGAATTCTTTTTGTTTTCCATGCAATGTTTCCCAACAGAGACTTTAACCCACGAATGGTAACGGTTGTGCAAGTCCATGGAGGGCTCCACCCACAAAGGGTCCACGAAGAAGCAACCATGTCTATCCCACCATGGCCATCGCCCACGAAGGACATGCCTCACTTGAGTAGATCTTCACGAAGTAGGTGATCTCCTTGCCCTTACAAACTTCTTGGTTCAACTCCACATCACAACAGAGGCTCCCAAGCGACACCTAACCAATCTAGGAGACACGACTCTCCAAAAGGTAATAGATAGTGTGCTTTTGATGAACTCCTTGCTCTTGTGCTTCAAATGATAGTCTCCCCAACACTCAACTCTCTCTCTCTCTCTCATATTTGGTTATGGTGGAAGAGGGATTTGAGTGGAAAGCTGAAGGAAATATGCCCTAGAGGCAATAATAAAGTTGTTATTTATATTTCCTTATATCATGATAAATGTTTATTATTCATGCTAGAATTCTATCAATCGAAAACTTACGACATGTGTGAATACATAGACAAACAAAGTGTCCCTAGTATGCCTCTACTTGACTAGCTCGTTAATCAAAGATGGTTAAGTTTCCTAGCCATAGACATGTGTTGTAATTTGATGAATGGGATCACATCATTAGAGAACGATGTGATGGACAAGACCCATCCGTTAGCTTAGCACTATGATCGTTTAGTTTATTCCTATTGCTTTCTTCATGACTTATACATGTTCCTCAGACTATGAGATTATGCAACTACCGAATACCGGAGGAACACCTTGTGTGCTATCAAATGTCACAACGTAACTGGGTGATTATAAAGATGCTCTATAGGTGTCTCCGATGGTATTTGTTGAGTTGGCATAGATCGAGATTAGGATTTGTCACTCCGTGTATCAAAGAGGTATCTCTGGGCCCTCTCGGTAATGCACATCACTATAAGACTTGCAAGCAATGTGATTAATGAATTAGTCGCAGGATGTTGCATTACGGAACGAGTAAAGAAACTTGCCGGTAACGAGATTGAACTAGGTATGAGGATACCGACGATCGAATCTCGGGCAAGTAACATACCGATGACAAAGGGAACAATGTATGTTTTTATGCGGTTTGACCGATAAAGATCTTCGTAGAATATGTAGGAACCAATATGAGGATCCAGGTTCCGCTATTGGTTATTGATCAGAGATGAGTCTCGGTCATGTCTACATAGTTTTCGAACCCGTAGGGTCCGCACGGTTAACGATCGGTATTATGAGTTTATGTGTTTTGATGTACCGAAGGTAGTTAGGAGTCCCAGATATGATCACGGACATGATGAGGAGTCTCGAAATGGTCGAGACATAAAGCTCGATATATATGTTTGGACATCAGAATGGTTCCGGGTGAGTTCGGGCATTTACCGGAGTACCGGGGGGTTACCAGAACCCCCCGGGGAGTGTATGGGCCTTATTGGGCCTTAGTGGGAGAGAGGAGGAGGCGGCCAAGGTGGAGGGCCCCCCCCAGCCCAATCCGAATTGGGTGGGGGTCGCCCCCCCTTCCTTCCCTCTCTCTCCCCCTTCCTTTCTCTCCTACTCCAACAAGGGAAGGGGGAATCCTACTCCCACCGGGAGTAGGACTCCCCCCTTGGGCGCGCCATGAGAGGGCCGACCCTCCCCCCCCCCACTCCTTTATATACGGGGGAGGGGGGCACCCCATAAACACACAAGTTGATTGCTTAGCCGTGTGCGGTGCCCCCCTCCACAGATTTCCACCTCGGTCATATCGTTGTAGTGCTTAGGCGAACCCCTACGTCGGTAACTTCATCATCACCGTCATCATGCTGTCGTGCTAACGGAACTCTCCCTCGACCTCAGCTGGATGTAGAGTTCGTGGGACATCACCGAGCTGAACGTGTGCAGATCACGAAGGTGTCGTACCTTCGGTGCTAGGATCGGTCGGATCATGAAGACGTATGACTACATCAACCGCGTTGTCATAATGATTCTTCTTACAGTTTACGAGGGTACGTGGAAAACACTCTCCCCTCTTATTGCTATGCATCACCTAGATGGATCTTGCGTGTGCGTAGGATTTTTTTAAAATTACTGCATTCCCCAACAGTGGCATCCGAGGCAGGTCTATGCGTAGATGTTATATGCACGAGTGGAACATAAAGGAGTTGTGGGCGTGGGTATATACATATTGCTTGCCGTCACTAGTTGATTCTTGATTCGGTGGTATTGTTGTATGATGCGGCTCAGACCGACATTACACGTACGCTTACGCGAGACTGGTTCTACCGATGTGCTTCACACACAGGTGGCTAGTGGGTGTCTGTTTCTCCAACTTTAGTTGAATCGGATTCAACGAACAGGGTTCTTTCTGAAGATCAAAAAGCAATCACTATACCACATTGTGGTTTTTATGCGTAGGTAAGAACGGTTCTTGCTAGAAGCACGTAGCAGCCATGTAAAACTTGCAACAGCGAAGTAGAGGACGTCTAACTTATTTTTGCAGGGCATGTTGTGATGTGATATGGTCAAGACGTGATGAGATATAAATTGTTGTATGAGATGATCATGTTTTGTTAAAGTTATCGGCAACTGGTAGGATCCTTATGGTTGTCTCTTTATTGCATAAGATCCAAGCGCCATACAGTTGCTTTACTTTATCGTTATGCGATAGCAATAGTTGCAAAAGCAATAGTTGGCGAGACGACCATGTGAAGACACGTTGATAGAGATCAAGATGATGGAGATCATGGTGTCATGCCGGTGACGATGGAGATCATGACAGTACTTTGGAGATGGAGATCAAAGGCACAAGATGATGATGGCCATATCATGTCACATATTTTGATTGCATGTGATGTTTATCTTTTATGCATCTTATTTTGCTTAGTACGACGGTAGCATTATGAGATGATCCCTCACTAAAATTTCAAGGTATAAGTGTTCTCCGTGAGTATGCACCGTTGCGACAGTTCTTCGTGCTGAGACACCACGTGATGATCGGTGTGATAAGCTCTACGTTCACATACAATGGGTGCAAGCCAGTTTTGCACATGCAGAATACTCGGGTTGAACTTGACGAGCCTAGCATACGCAGATATGGTCTCGGAACACTGATACCAAAAGGTCGAGCGTGAATCATATAGTAGATATGATCAACATAGTGATGTTCACCATTGAAAACTACTCCATCTCACGTGATGATCGGACATGGTTTAGTTGATGTGGATCACGTGATCACATAGATGATTAGAGGGATATCTATCTAAGTGGGAGTTCTTAAGTGATATGATTAATTGAATTTGAATTTATCATGTACTTAGTCCTGATAGTATTTGCATATCTATGTTGTAGATCAATTGCTCGCGTATAGCTTCCCCGTTTTATTTATAATATGTTCCTAGAGAAAACTATGTTGAAAGATGTTAGTAGCAATGATGCAGACTAGCTTCGTGATCTGAGGATTATCCTCATTGCTGCACAGAAGAATTATGTCCTTGATGCACCGCTAGGTGACAGAACTATTGCAGGAGCAAATGCAGACGTTATGAACGGTTGACAAGCTCGGTATGATGACTACTTGATAGTTTAGTGCACCATGCTTTACGGCTTAGAACTGGGACTTCAAAAATGTTTTGAAACGCCATGGAGCATATGAGATGTTCCAAGAGTTGAAATTGGTATTTCAGACTCATGCCCGAGTCAAGAGGTATGAGACCTCTGACAAGTATTTTGCCTACAAGATGGAGGAGAATAGCTCAACCAGTGAGCATGTGCTCAGAATGTCTAAGTGCTACAATCGCTTGAATCAAGTGGGAGTTAATCTTCCAGATAAAATAGTGATTGACAGAGTTCTCTAGTCACCATCACCAAGTTACTGGAACTTCGTGATGAACTATAATATGCAAGGGATTACGAAAACAATTTTCGAGCTCTTCGTGATGCTGAAATCGGCGAAGGTAGAAATCAAGAAAAGCATCAAGTGTTGATGGTTGACAAGACCACTAGTTTCAAGTAAAAGGGCAAGGGAAAGAAAGGGCACTTCAAGAAGAATGGCAAGTAAGTTGCCACTCCCATGAAGAAGCCCAAAGCTAGACCCAAGCCTGAAACTAAGTGCTTCTACTGCAAAGGAAATGGTCACTGGAAGTGGAACTGCCCTAGATACTTGGCGGATAAGAAGGATGGCAAAGTGAACAAAGGTATATTTGATATACATGTTATTGATGTGTAGCAACCCATCAATATTTGATACGGGTTCAATTGCTAAGAGTAGTAACTCGAAACGGGAGTTGCAAAATAAATAGAGACTAGTTAAGGGCGAGGTGATGATGTGAGTTGGAAGTGAATCCAAGGTTGATAAGATAACCATCGCACACTCCCTGTACCTTCGGGATTAGTGTTGAACCTAAACTAAATGTTGTTGGGTGTTTGCGTTGAGCATGAATATGATTGGATCATGTTTATTGCAATACAGTTATTCATTTAAGTCAAAGAATAATTGTTGAATAAAACCTTCTATGGTCATACACTTAATATAAATGGTTTATTGAATCTCGATCATAGTGAGACACATAATATTTATGCCAAAAGATGCAAAGTTGATAATGATAGTGCAACATACTTGTGGCACTGCCATTTAGCATATTGGTGTAAAGCGCATGAAGAAACTCCATGCTGATGGGCTTTTGGAATCACTTGATTATGAATCACTTGATGCTTGTGAACCATGCCTCATGGGTAAGATGACTAAGACTCCATTCTCTGGATCAACGGAGCGAGCAACTAAATTATTGGAAATAATACATACTGATGTATGCAATCCGATGAGTGTTGAGGCTCGCGGCGGGTATCATTATTTTCTGACCTTCATAGATGATTTGAGCAGATATGGGTATATCCACTTGATGAATCATAAGTCTAAAACATTTGAAAAGTTCAAAGAATTTCAGAGTGAAGTGGAAAATCATCATAACAAGAAAATAAAGTTTCTACGATCTGATCACAGAGACAAATATTTGAGTTACAAGTTTGGCTTTCATTTGGAACAATGCGGAATAGTTTCGCAACTCACGCCACCTAGAACACCACAGCGTAATGGTGTGTCCAAACGTCGTAACCGCACTTTATTAGATATGGTGCGCTCTATGATGTCTCTTACTGATTTACCATTATCATTTTGGGGTTATGCATTAGAGACAACTGCATTCACGTTTAATAGGGCACCATCTAAATCCGTTGAGATGACATCGTATGAACTGAGGTTTGGCAAGAAACCTAAGCTATCGTTTCTTAAAGTTTGGGGTTGCGATGCTTATGTGAAAAAGTTTCAGCCTGATAAGCTCAAACCCAAATCAGAGAAGTGCGTCTTCATAGGATACCTAAAAGAAATTGTTGGGTACACCTTCTATCATAGATCCGAAGGCAAGATCTTTGTTGCTAAAAATGGATCCTTTCTAGAGAAGGAGTTTCTCTCGAAATAAATGAGTGGGAGGAAAGTAGAACTTGATGAGGTAATTGTACCTTCTCTCAAATTGGGAAGTAGCTCATCACTGAAATCAGTTCCAGTGATGCCTACACCAATTAGTCAGGAAGTTAATGATGACAATCATGAAACTTCAGATCAAGTTACTACCGAACCTCGTAGGTCAACTAGAGTACGTTCCACACCAGAGTGGTACGGTAATCCTGTTCTGGAAGTCATGTTACTAGACCATGACGAACCTGCGAACTATGAGGAAGCGATGATGAGCCTAGATTCCGCGAAATGGCTTAAGGCCATGAAATCTGAGATGGGAACCATGTATGAGAGCAAAGTATTGACTTTGATTGACTTGCCGGATGATCAGTGAGCCATTCAGAATAAATGGATCTTCAAGAGGAGGACGGATGTTGATAGTAGTGTTACTATCTACAAAGCTCTAATTGTCGCAAAAGGTTTTCGACAAGATCGAGATGTTGACTACGATGAGATTTTCTCACTCGTATCCATGCTTAAAAGTCTGTCCGAATCATGTTAGCAATTGCCGCATTTTACGAAATCTAGCAAATGGATATCAAAACTACATTCCTTAATGGATTTATTAAAGAAGAGTTGTTTATGATGCAATGAGAAGGTTTTGTCAATCCTAAAGGTGCTAACAAAGAGTGCAAGCTCCAGCGATCCATCTATGGATTGGTGCAAGCATCTCGGAGTTGGAATATACGCTTTGATGAGTTGATCAAAGCATATAGTTTTATACAAACTTTTGGAGAAGCCTGTATTTACAAGAAAGTGAGTGGGAGATCTGTAGCATTTCTGATATTATATGTGGACGACATATTGTTGATCGGAAATGATACTAAATTTCTGGATAGCATAAAAGAATACTTGAATAAGAATTTTTCAATGAAAGACCTCGGTGAAGCTGCTTACATATTGGGTATCAAGATCTATAGATATAGATCAAGATGCTTGATAATTTTTTCAATAAGTACATACCTTGAGAAGTTTTTGAAGTAGTTCAAAATGGAACAGTCAAAGAAGGAATTCTTGCCTGTGTTGCAAGGTGTGAAGTTGAGTAAAGACTCAAAACCCAGCCACGGCAGAAAATAGAAAGAGAATGAAAAGTCATTCCCTATGCCTCAGTCGTAGGTTCTATAAAGTATGATATGCTGTGTAACAGACCTATTGTATACCTTAGCATGATTTTGGCAAGGGAGTACAATAGTGATCTAGGAGTAGATCACTGGACAACGGTCACAATTATCCTTAGAGGACCAAGGAAATACTTCTCGGTTATGGAGGTGATAAAAGAGTTCGTCGTAAAGAGTTACGTCGATGCAAGCTTTTTACACCGATCTAGATGACTCTAAGTCTTGGTCTAGATACATATTGAAAGTAGGAGCAATTAGCTAGAGTAGCTCCGTGCAGAGTATTGTAGACATAGAAATTTGCAAAATACATACGGATCTAAATGTTGCAGACCCGTAGACTAAACTTCTCTCACAAGCAAAACATGATCACTCTTTGGGTGTTAATCACATAGCGATGTGAACTAGATTATTGACTCTAGTAAACCCTTTGGGTATTAATCACATCAAGATGTGAACTAATCACATAAAGATGTGAACTATTGGTGTGAAATCACATGACGATGTGAACTAGATTATTGACTCTAGTGAAAGTGGGAGACTGAAGGAAATATGCCCTAGAGGAAATAATAAAGTTATTATTTATATTTCCTTATATCATGATAAATGTTTATTATTCATGCTAGAATTGTATTAACCGGAAACTTAGTACATGTGTGAATACATAGACAAACAAAGTGTCCTAGTATGCCTCTACTTGACTAGCTCGTTAATCAAAGATGGTTAAGTTTCTTAGCCATAGACATGTGTTGTCATTTGATGAACGGGATCACATCATTAGAGAATGATGTGATGGACAAGACCCATCCGTTAGCTTAGCACTATGAAAGTTTAGTTTATTGCTATTGCTTTCTTCATGACTTATACATGTTCCTCAAACTATGAGATTATGCAACTCCTAAATACCGGAGGAACACCTTGTGTGCTATCAAACGTCACAACGTAACTGGGTGATTATAAAGATGCTCTACAGGTGTCTCCGATGGTGTTTGTTGAGTTGGCATAGATCGAGATTAGGATTTGTCACTCCGTGTATCGGAGAGGTATCTCTGGGCCCTCTCGGTAATGCACATCACTATAAGCCTTGCAAGCAATGTGATTAATGAGTTAGTTGTGGGATGTTGCATTACGGAACGAGTAAAGAGACTTGCCGGTAACGAGATTGAACTAGGTATGAGGATACCGACGATCGAATCTCGGGCAAGTAACATACTGATGACAAAGGGAACAACGTATGTTGTTATGCGGTTTGACCGATAAAGATCTTCGTAGAATATGTAGGAACCAATATGAGCATCCAGGTTCCGCTATTGGTTATTGACTGGAGATGAGTCTCGGTCATGTCTACATAGTTCTCAAACCTGTAGGGTCCGCACGCTTAACATTCAGTGACGATCGATCTTATGAGTTTATGTGTTTTGATGTACCGAAGGTAGTTCGGAGTCCCGGATATGATCACGAACATGACGAGGAGTCTCAAAATGGTTGAGACATAAAGATCGATATATTGGAAGGCTATGTTTGGACATCGGAATGGTTCCGGTGAGTTTGGGCATTTACCGGAGTACCGGGGTTACCAGAACCCCCCGGGGAGTGTATGGGCCTTAGTGGGAGAGAGGAGGAGGCGGCCAAGGTGGAGGGCGCACCCCCTCCCAAGCCCAATCCGATTTGGGTGGGGGCGCCCCCCCTTCCGTCCCTCTCTCTTCCCCTTCCTTTCTCTCCTACTCCAACAAGGGAAGGGGGAATCCTACTCCCACCGAGAGTAGGACTCCCCCCTTGGGCGCACCATGAGAGGGCCGGCCCTCCCCCTCCTCCACTCCTTTATATACGAGGGAGGGGGCACCCCATAGACACACAAGTTGATTCTTTAGCCGTGTGCGGTGCCCCCCTTCACAGATTTCCACCTCGGTCATATCGTTATAGTGCTTAGGCGAAGCCCTGCATCGGTAACTTCATCATCACCGTCATCACGCCGTCGTACTGATGAAACTCTGCCTCGACCTCAGCTGGATCTAGAGTTCGTGGGACATCCCCGAGCTAAAGGTGTGCAGATTACAGAGGTGACGTACCTTCGGTGCTAGGATCGGTTGGATCATGAAGACGTACGACTACATCAACTGCATTATCATAACGCTTCCGCTTACGGTCTACGGGGGTATGTGGACAACACTCTCCCCTCTCGTTGCTATGCATCACCTAGATGGATCTTGTGTGTGCATAGGAATTTTTTTGAAATTATTGCATTTCCCAACAAAAGCAATTTGGGAAGGCTAGAAATCAAGGTTCAAATGGTAGGAATGGAATCTCTTGATCTCAACACATGAGTAGGTGGTTCTCTCTCAGAAAATGTATAGTGGAAGTGTAGGCACGTTATGATGGCTCTCTCACAAATGGAGAAGGGGTGGAGGGGTATATATAGTCTCCACACAAAATCCAACCGTTACACACATTTGGCTCATCTCGATGGCACCGGTTAGTTCAAAAATGTGAACGTTAGAATCTTGGTGGGACCGACTGGAACAACTCCGTGGGACTGATGTGCTAGGGCCTAGGGCAAACATCATCTCCGTGGCGCCGATTGCCTCAACTCAGTGGAACCGGAGTGAAGAAATAAGCAACAGAGAATCTGTCAAGCCAACTCGGTGAGACTGATTGCATAAACTCGGTGAGACCGAAGCTAATGCAATAGATCACACAACGCTGGCAAGGCCATCTCGGTGGGACCAAGATCCGTATCGGTGTGACCGAATCGTTAGGGTTTCTAGCAATGTATGTCATATGAACTCAGTGGCTCCAGGTAGGAAGAACCAGTGGGGCCGAGTTAGAGTTTAGGGTTTGGACATATTTGGATGGAGAAAGTGGCTGAGGGTTTTGGAGCAATATCATTAAGCACTTGAGCAAGTAGACCATTAAGCAACACCTCATCCCCTTTTAATAGTATTGGCTTTCCTATGGACTCAATGTGATCTTGGGTCACTTAAATAGAGATGAAGAGTCTTGAGCTTTTGTGAATCTTTGTCCTTATCATTTTGAGGGGTCCACATCTCTAATCCATGCCATGCCAATCATTGAACATCTTGAAATATTTATCTTGAAAGGATATTAGTTCAATGAGCTATATGTTGTTATGAATTACCAAAACCACCCGGGGGTTAGTTGCACTTTCATAGGCGCCTGTTTCAGGCCATACAGAGATTTCACTAGCTTGCACGCCTTTCTTTCCTGACCATTTACTACAAAGCCATCTGGTTGTTGCACGTAAATTTCCTCGTCTAGCTCTCCATTAAGGAAAGTCGTCTTAATGTCTATCTGATGAATGAGAAGACCATGCGAGGCAACCAAAGCGAGTAACACTCGAATGGTTGTCATTCTAGCCATAAGTGAGTAAGTATCAAGGAAATCCTCTTCTTCTTTCTAGGTATAACCCTTGGCCACAAGCCTAGCCTTGTACTTCTCAACAATACCAACAGGCCTATGCTTCCTTTTGAACACCCACTTACATCCTAATGGTTGGCCACCATAAGGACAATTAGTGATCTCCCATGTCCTACTAGCCAAGATGGAATCCATCTCACTACAGACTGCATCCTTCCAGTAGTCAGCATTCGGAGATGCATAAGCTTCTGAAATGGAACTAGGAGTGTCATCATCCACGAGGTACATGAGGAAATCATCACCAAAAGAATTTGTAGTCCTCTGTCTCTTGCTCCTAACAGGAGCTTCCTCGTCATCCTCCGTGGAAATTTCATCACTTTTGTGTTCATAATATTCCATCGGAATGGCAGGTTCAGGAGTCTCATCAGATTCCAGTCTTGAAGTGCTTTGCATATCTCTCATGGGGAAAATATCCTCAAAGAATGTAGAATCCCTAGACTCCATGATCGTACCGACTTTCACATCGTGTACATCGGATTTCACCACTAAAAATCTATAGCCAACACTATGCTTGGCATAGCCAAGAAAAATGTAGTCCACGGTCTTTAGTCCCAACTTTGTTTGGTAAATCGGCACGTTGACTTTCGCCAAACATCCCCAAGTGCGCAAGTAAGAGAGTGTGGTTATTTTCTTTCCCCGTTGCTCATAGGAGTAGTCTCATTATCCTTTGCGAGAACTTTATTCAGGACATGACATGATGTCAACACAGCCTCCCCCCACCATGCCTTGGATAAACCTGATGTGTCTAACATGGCGTTAACAAAATCTGTTAGAGTACGGTTTGACTGGGGTGAATAGGGAGGCGTCCTCTCATGAATAATACCATGTTCCGCATAGAATAAATCAAACTCATTAGAAAAGTACTCTCCACCATGATCAGATCGGACTCGTTTTATTTTCTTCTCAAGTTAGTTCTCAACTTCAGCCTTATATATTTTAAAGTAGTGCAGAGCCTCATCCTTAGTATTTAACAAATACACATAGCAGAATCTAGTGGAATCATCAATCAACTTCATGAAGTATTTCTTTCCACCTTTAGTCAACACACCATTCATCTCACAGAGATCTGAATGTATGAGCTCTAACGGTGCCAGGTGTCTCTCCTTCATAGGCTTGTGAGGCTTACGAGGTTGCTTAGCTTGCACACACACACACATGGCACTTAGAGCCTTTGGCTAAAGTAAAACTCGGGATTAAGTCCATCTCAGCTAGCCGCGTCATACAACCAAAATTTATGTGACAAAGACGTGAATGCCAAACCTCATATTTGTTCACATTAGAATGAATTTGGTTCATGACTTTATTACAGAAATCCTCTAGGGAAAGGCGGAACAAACCACCATAATCATATCCTTTTACAACAAATAGTCCATACTGAGATACGACTACTTTGTTGGACTCAAATACTAACTTAAACCCTTCTGTACAAAGAAGGGAGCCACCAATGAGATTCTTCTTGATGGCGGGGACATGTTGCATGTTCTTCAGTTGCACGATCTTTCCCGAAGTAAACTTCAGACCTACCATGCCAACACCATGAACAAAAGCATGCGAGCCATTCCCCATCAGGACGGAACAATCTCATGCGACCTGGTAGGAAGAAAACAAAGACACATCAGCACACACATGAATATTGGCCCCAGTGTCAACCCACCAATTGGTGGACTGATAAACTGAAAGTATGGTAACATATTACCATACCTAGATGCCCCATCATTGTTGCTCAGAGTGACGTTGACAGACTCGAGTCCTGTCCTGGCTTCTTGTACTTGTTTGGGCACTTGTTTGCCCAATGTTCCTCTGAACCACAAGTAAACCAGCCATCTCTCCTTTTGTCTTTCTTCTTACCCTTCTTCTTGAAGGTAGTATTCTACTGGATAGAGTTCTTTCCCTTAAACTTGTGGAAGTTCTTCTGAACCACATTGGTGCTAGAAGAACCCTCCGCCCCCTTCACGTGTGAGTCCTTTGCTCTCGAGTTATGCTCAACACTGAGATGACCGATGACATCCTCAACAGAGAATTCATGTCTCAAGTGCTTGAGAGAAGTAGCAAAGTTCCTCCATCCAGAAGGGAGTTTTGCAATAATGTAACCCGCGACAAACTTGTCCGGTAACTCACACTTCAGGAGCTCCGGCTCCTTAGCGATGCACTGTATCTCATGAGCCTGGTCCAATACAGAACAATTATCAACCATCTTGTAATTGTGGAACTGCTCCATAGCATACAGTTCGCTTCCAGCATCACCGAATTTAACTTCGAGCGCATCCCACAAGTTTTTGGCAACCCGCATATGAATATATGCGTCAACCAACTTGTCTCCAATCACACTCAGAACTGCTCCCACAAAGACTATGGTTGCCTCCCTAAACGCCTTCTCCTGTTGAGGAACAATCGTTTCTGTGAGGGGCACACCACCAACCCAGAACACATTCATCGCTATGAGCCACAAGGTGGTCCTTGTCTGCCAACGCTTAAAATGCGTCCCGGTAAACTTTTTCGGTTTTAGTGTAGTAGCAAAGCCTTGAATCGAAAAGTGCCTAAAATAAGGTTTTCAGATTATTGGAAATATTAGAACTTTTCTCATTAGACTAATCCACGAGTAAATGGTCAGGCATGCATCTCATGTCAATACCTAAGCATACTAGCCCGTACAGTACATAGAATCGAACCATCTATGACCAGAACATATACGGCTAGCATAGGTACGAGTAAATGAGGGATGAATGAATCATACCCTCCGGTTGGTCAGGCCAATGCGGCGGCGGTAGCAGCAGCCTCAGCATCATCCGTGGCCTTCTTCTTGGCGGCAGCGGCGTTGACCATGGTGTCGATGCAGGGAAAGTAGTGGAAGCAGAGGCAGACGGAGATGGGGACAGATCGGGAGCAGTCGCGTCGAGACGCTCCCCAAAAACCTTATTGCCGTTCTCCCGAGCAGGATCTCGAACAACAGGGTTCCAGAGGCACTTGCTCTCCTAACCAACCGTGCACGCGGTTGTCGGGATGGGATCGCCGAAGGCAGCTCAGAGTGAGGAACAATAGATGACAGCTAGGTTACGCAAGAGGGAGTGAGTGCACTAAACTAGGTCACTCCACTGGCGAGCCATCTTATATAGGCCGTCGTCATGGGCCTGGGCGGAGGCCCACGACCGATTCGACGCACACCCCTGAAGGGAGCCGACGTATCCCGGGAACACAACCAGCTCTTAATTAATCCTGGGTTAATTAATTCTTTCTTGACCGGCAAAAATAAGCTTCGGCTCGGCTCATTCCCGCAACCTGCACACGTCGTGACGAGGCGGACGGCAGAGGAAGAGGAGCGTGTGTGTACCACTCCTCTTCCCAAGCTCCCAATGGCAAGTGGTAGAGCAGCCCTTATAAAGGGGTCTCAACTCTCCTCAACTAGCAGGTGGTACTAAACTTTCCACCACCTGCCATATACTTACATGAGCCTCAAGATTAATCAGGAATCATTATTCATATGGGCCTAAAGCCCATCTATGATTCAACAGAAACAACCTCTTACAGAAATGTAGGAAAAGGCTGCGTACAATAGACCCAAACTGGTCGGACCCTTCTCCGGACCCTGCGCAAGCGGGAGCTACATGCACCGGGCTGCCCTTTTTTTAAGGCAAAGATTTAACCGCCATCTTTTTCATGATGTATAGTGAATACTTGATTGGGCTGCAATGCATTTACCTTTTGAAATATTCGGTCGATAAAGTTGATCGATGTGAATGCTTGTCAAATTTCCTTGTAGAAGTACCACTGGAAGTTTATTCTTCTAATTAGTGCGTGTTTTTCAGCAGATTGTGATAGGCTTTTCAACAAGTGTCTTTGTTGAGTGTATCCGAGAAAAATCTTGTTTATTTCTTGGTTTGGGATATTCTTCCTGTTTGTATCCTCCAATATTTTGCCTTGCGGTTGTCTACTGGGTCATCTCGTTGGCTATAGACCCCACACAAAAAGATTTCTGATATGCCAATTCAGAATGCACTATTTCTTTGAATACTATGAATGCCAAGGAACCTTCTCAGTTCTCATCCTCAGTGTTCTGCGTGAGTTAAGTTCCATCCGTTCAATTTTGTGGCATTATAGTACCTACAATATGATAGTATGTGTCTTGGTTCTTCTCTGATATGATTGTGTGTGTCTTGGTTTTCTCTGATATGATAATGTGTGTCTTGGTTCTTCTCTGATATGATAGTATGTGAGGTTCCTCTCTAACAGAAAAACTCGCTTATACAGGATTCAGGAGCTATGATTAGAAGGACAATATGTTGTATTAAATGAAGGATGTAGGAAGTCTTGTTTTTTAGTGTACAAAAAAAGATGAAGGATGTAGTAAGTCGTAAGCCAGTGGTGTAGTGATCAAATTGTAGATGCTGACATGTTTTGTATTGAGAGGATCTAGTGTCTACAGGATCAGTGTGCAATGTATTTTTTCTATATGAAATACACATGGATGTTTTCAAAGGAGGTCTACGTACTTCTTTGATTATTATAAAGAATTCAAATATGTTGTTGTTTCTCTGACTCCTTTCAAAAATAAAATAGGAAATATTGTGTAATATGGAAATAAAGAGAAAAGACTCTGAATTTCTCTGTTTCCAATGAAAATTCAGTGAAACCCATTGCAAGCCAAAATAAGATCCAGTATATTAAGAAGTACAGTTCATGCATAAACCAAAATCCATCCAAATAAAATCAGAAATTCTCTGAATTTTTAGTATACCACATACACCACTAGTATGCAAATAACTTAACTGATTCGTCTGAGCTGCAATATATCTCAACTAATCAGGATGACTTCCAGCTCACAAACCTCCAATCTGACCAAAGAATCACCGCCAGCCCCAATATCAATCACCTCTTCTGTCCTGGTGGGATCATCTTTGGAATTCTTCTCTCTTGCAGTAGAGGGGCCATCTTTAGTCTCTTCACATATACACACAGCAGGGTTGGCATAGAATTCGCCTCTTTCCAGCATGACTTCCATGGAATCTCCCATAGATCCTTTCTGAACTACTCGCACCTGCGCCAAGAATTCATCTCATGACATATTTCCCCTGTTTAAAAATAAGTCATAGAGTTGTTCAACGTTTTTTGTAGCCAATATATCTCATGTGAAAAACAGTTTCATAATTCACAATGAACTAAGATGAAGACGAATACATATAGCGAACAGGGATGTGCAACGAATGGCCATGTTGCAATTATTTTCAGAAGTCATGAGAGACGAGTGTGCCAAAAATGGAGTCAAGTCATCTTTGCTTGGCAATGATCCTTTTGTATGTAAATATGGAAAGGGCGCTTTGAGGGCTTGTATGGAAATATTGAGACATGAAACTATTTATACATGTAAGTTTTGCATCGCTTGCAAACAGCACCTTGATCTCTCCTCTCCTTTCCTCCGCCCCATAGTAACACCCTAAAAGGCAAGCATATCACTTTCAAATCTTTCCTCTCTCCTCTCCTTTCCTCCACCCCATAGTAACACCCTAAAAGACAAAGCATATCACTTTCAAATCTGCCATAAAGCCATGGAACACATGTTGATCAAAAACAAAAGCATAAAGATGCATGCTGCAATATTTTACAAACAAAATATTATTTCACTTTCTTCTCTCCTTTTGATTAATTAGCCAATTAGCCTTCATAAATTTGGTGCTCCGTTATGTTTTAGATATAAAGATAAGAGAACTCATTGGCTTCGACAGGCAACCAAATAGTAATCACTAAATTGTACTGGCATTAGCTGTACTTGGATAAATAAAATTCATGCTTCATTCCTTCCAAAAGAGTGAAGCGGGGAATATCCTCAAACTAGAAATGTTAAAACAATGTTTCTCAGTGGGAAATATTTAGGGTGCTAATAAAAAACAAGAGATGGCCACAAGCAACATAAGAGAAGAAACTAAATATTGAGACAGAGTCCAGGTCTCTTCTATTTTTCGATGAACTAATAAGTCATATCATGGTATGAAGTGAGTCATGCACAACCATCAGCAATGCTACATTTTCCAATGAAATGACAGTTTTGTCCACAGCTACAAACTGCGCAAGTTGCATGCAGCCTTCTACAAATTACTTACAAATGTACAAGGGTAACTTACTTTTTATCCTTTTTCTAGAATATGCACGAGTGTGCATATCATATATTGCAGAAGAAAAGGGTGAAGAAACCCTCCACAAGGTTTACATATTATTTACAAGGTCCGTGGACCTCCACGCCACATGATAACACTATAAGGGATTACTCGCCGCCTACCCGCCTAGCAATACTACCAAAGGAGTCGGGATCACTCTTCAAGAGTCCCGCCGACCTCCAAATCCGCTCTTTGCGCTCGATGTTCCGGAGCAGCAGCTGAAGTGACGGTGTTTCTCCATCAAAGACTATCGCATTGCGGTGCTTCCACAGTTCCCATAGGACTAGCGTGGTGATGGTCTTTAGATCTTTGGTGGAAATATGGTTCGCCTTGTTAGCTTAAAAAGACACCACAGCTTCTCTATGACTCTCATACAAGCTAAGCTTCACAACAACTAGCGGTTGGGGCGCCAACTGTGGCGCCGCCTGAGTGGAAGTTGGGCGGTGCCAGGTGGGAGGCGCCCCTTTCACTGTCCTGTTTATACTATCACGTGCATATTAGGCAGCAGTAAGCCAGGATAAACCATGGATTTAGAAGCAGATCAAACTTAGGAAAGTGGCAGCAGGTTATATAGAAGCTACATTACATACGGTGGCTTGTTCAAAAGTAATCAAATTCAGCAAAAAAAGAACAATCTTAACGCTATGTATATCTAAAAAGGAAGCAAGCGGTATCTTTGTCAAGGTTTAGCAGTGTACACTTTGCCGATGGTGATTCACAAAAGTGTAGGTCCTTACATGAAGTCTTGCTGATGAAAATGATTACTCGGAGCAAGCGGTCCTAGTTGCACTGCACTTTACAATTTCTTCAGCATCAAATGGAACTGATAGATCAAACTCTTTGAGAGTACACGACAAACTGTTAACCGAGGAGTCAGCAAATGTGGCACTGTGAGGTGCAACTCCATCAACTAAGAATGAGGCAATTCTTATCTAAAATGCAAAATTACAGGCAATATTTAATCAGACAGAAAAGTTGAATATTAGATTTTATTGTTAATGTTGAAGAAGACACACCATAAGAGGCTGGCATGTGATTACTGTTTTTGAAGCAAACAACGGAGGTGATGGAGAAGGAGTTGTCTGAAGACAATAAAGGGAAACCAAAGGAATTCCAGCAGGAAATTCCAAGAATTGATTCCCAAATGGATAAATCGGAAGACAATTGTTTTGATCTGATAATGTAAAATAATAGATTAGGCCCAGAGACGATTTATAACTTGACATGATAGCAGCAGTAGTACAAAAGCGAAGACATAATCAGTATTCACCAAAATCAGGGACCGACAATGTATCAATGTGCACAGAGGACAAGAAAATGTGTTCCTGTAGAAATAATATTCGTACATGAGACCCAGCAAAGTGAGTATCATATCCAAGGTACGTATCTTACCTCAGAAACAACCCAGCAACATTTATGCAAGAAAAGTTTTTTTAACTGAATATTGGAAAGATATATGGTGCCCTTCCTTAACATGGTTATGCTGGCTGAGCGTTTGACCTGCTCTGTGATGGATGGTGCAGTAGAAGAGAGGCAAGAGGCACATCGAGGGCTCTTTGCCTCACTCAACCCTGAGAAGCCGTGAGATTGCCAAAGAGAGCAGCGCAATGGCGGCACTCATTGTACTAATGGCTCCATCCGTGATCAACAACATCAGCATGCTGCAAACCGAATGTGTCAAAACTGAAATGTATGCGTGCCTTACATATGTTTATGTAAGTAGTTTTTCAAGAACTGCGGTATGTCATACCTGCTAAGAATGTAGAGATGAACTATGATCAGTAGAAGTGCAATATATTTTGTTGCTTATACACAAGTGACTACACCCATGCAACTATCTGGATTGAGGAAACCAACATAGCAGTGCATTTATGCAGGATACCATTGGACTTGAACATCACTAACAACCCAAATCTTCACAGAGAAACCTGCATGAAACATGAACAAGACAGAATATATGGGCATTAGGTAAACGTCAACCTAATCCAGAGATATGTACTTGTCACCATAGTCTTAGTGTCTTACAAACCCAAAAAGATATTCTATCACCACAAACAGATAAATATTCTTATCTTCCGTAAAACAACTTGTTTCCTTACATTCAGACCGCTACTAATAGTGCAATCCTTTGGTGTCTCAGGATTAGCATCGAAATCCTTCTAATTTCTAGAACTTGCTATTATTTCACTCCAAACGACAGTAAATAAAGGTACCCATGTACAAAAATTCTCTTTATATAAACATCCATCCTACTTCCTTTTTTAAAAGAAATTACCATCTACTTAAGAAACAAAGAAATTAGCAAAAATAGATAGATATGTTTTGAATCTATCAAATTATCTTCTATGACAATGAGAAAAGCTCTTCAATTAACATACTTGCTAGAATGTAGAGATGAACTGTAGTCAGTGGAAATGCAATATAACTTTTTGCCTGTATAAGCAAAGAGCAACCCAGAGAAGTGCCCAATCCTAGCCTGTCAAGCCGACAAACATTTTCCATGCAGAGTCCCAATCCAACAATCTAGAGCCTTTCCCCTTTTCTGCTTTCACCATATCTCCCACTTAGCACAAGCCTTCAACCTGATGCTTCCACAACATGCCTCCCTGAAGTGGTCCGGACACGCATATGATGATGCACAAGAAGTTATATAAGGTTGTTTTTGTTTTAGTACTTATGCCGGCATTCCAAATAGAATTTAGCAGTGCCAAGAATGACTACTACTGAACTGCACTAATAATAATCCAGAGACACCAAAACGAAGATACATAAGCGGACGTAATTAAGCAACTAAGGACCTTGGAATTAAGGTCGTATGAGGATGTCAGCACAGAACAACACAAATATTAGTTTCTCAACTCCTTGAATTTCAGGTGACGCGTGAAAAGTTTACTGAAAATCAGCCATCTATTTTCCATGTTGTTTTGCACCACAACCTACAGGTACCGATAACATAGATATATGGCATTGTATCAGATCAGATGGAACCTAACAACCAAGCAAACCAGCTAATGATCAATAAGAAAGTGAAACCATATGAGATGAATTTCAGAAAAGCGTAATACTATCATTCATGTCACCAAAGAAAATAGTACCTTCAAGTTGGCCTGATTTAAAAGATGAACTTCCGCATGTGCTCTTGGTATTTGTACAGATTGTTCCCAACCACTGAGACAACATCGCAGATGAAAGGGATCACAATGTGTGCCAATTTATTAGATAATCGAACTTCTAGGCTCTACACACAATTTTGGCTTCACAACCAGGCAAGAAAACCAAACCATGCATCAATCTCCGCAAAATTCTCATCAAACGCACCAGAACTTGCCACAACAGCTTTAGCCAAAGTGTACGCTTGCTCACAGATGATATTAACTTGTAAATGCAACATGATATGAAGCAGTAGTTGCAAATGCTTGTACATTGATTCTGGAACTCTCTCTGGGTCCCAATGTCCCTCACATTGCTCTAAATACTCAACTAAAAGGGACAATAAGCAGTGCTCCTCATCCTTGGATATATCCAACGGATTAGGTGGCATAACCGTAAAGAAGTCAAGTGACCCATCAAATGAGTTGGGCATTATCCTCTGAAAGAAAAATTGAAGATAATGAATAGAATTAAATTAGAATGTCAAGGCTACAAGTTGCATTAAGATACTTATATGAATATAAAGTATAAACATCACACAAGTACAGGCTCTTTCATCGAACACCTTGTAGGCCCTTAAACAAAAAGGAGATTTTCTTTCAGACTAGAGAGAGAGAGAGAGAGAGAGAGAGAGGCTCCCATCTCTTTGCTTGGCATTGGCTCCCTTCTAGTGGGAGCACTGGCCATTCGGGTGGCATCCTTTTAGGGGTGAAGGATGCCACCTTCGAGGTAGGTAGCATGGATCAAGGCCAGTTCTTTGTTAGCATGGAACTCTTCGAGCGGGCGCTTAACTTCAAGTGGGAGGTCATCATCGTCTACAGCCCTGCTGACCACAGTAGGTCGGCCTCCTTCCTCGAGGAGCTCCACCGGAAGGTCTCGGCGGCCTCGCTTCCGGTGGTGGTTGGCGGCAACTTTAACCTCCTCCGGTTCGTGGAGGACAAGAGCAACTCGAACGTTAACTTGGCGCGGATGCAAATGTTGAATGACTGCATTGCTGACCTCGGTCTCCGTGAGATAGATAGGATTGGTGCCAGATTTACCTGGACCAATCGCCAGGCCTCCCCGACCTAGTCCATCCTGGACCGGGTCCTAGTTTCCCCGGAATGGGATCTCCGCTGCTCCCTTGCTTCCCTCCGGGCCATCACCCGGATTGGCTCCGACCACGTCCCCCTCCTGTCCTCCGCCGACGAGCGA
>NC_041380.1:291705101-291712448 GCF_002162155.2 Triticum dicoccoides | reverse complement strand
GGCGGTCGCTACGCGCTGGGTGGAGGCTCGGGCCCACCCCCATCCCCGCCCCCCCTTGCCCATAGACTCATGGCACTTCTGTGCCAAGCGGGGCCGGCAGTTCATGAAGGGTTGGGGTGCCAACCTGGGGCGTGACCTCCGCGAGCGCAAGCAGGCCCTCCTAACTGCCATCCAGGCATTAGACCTGCATGCCGACGCGACCGGCCTCTCTCCTGACGAGTGGCTGTCCCGGTACGACTTGGAAGACCAACTCTCCGTCATCTACTCCGATGAGGAGGCTTATTGGCGCCTTCATGGCGCACAGAAATGGGTGTTGAAGGGTGATGTGAACACGGCATACTTTCAGGCCATTGCGAATGGCCGTCGTAGACGCAACACCATCCCCCTCCTCTGGGATGGTCCGACTCTCCTTCAGTCCTCCCGTGACATCCAGGCCCATGTTGATGGGTTTTATAGGGCCCTGTTCTCCGCTGCTCCTAGGAGCGGCCTCTCTTTGGCTCCAGATTGCTGGACCGGCCCCCAGCTGGTCTCCGTTGCTGAGAACGTGGCCCTCACGGCCCCCTTCTCCGAGAGCGAGGTTTGGGCCGCCATTAAAGGCATGAACCCTACCTCGGCGCCGGGACCTGATGGCCTTCCGGTCAAATTCTTCCAGACCTTCTGGAATGTGATTAAACCTGAGATCATGGCCATCTTCGACGAGTTCTACGTTGGGTCCATCGACCTCGGACGCCTCAACTATGGGATCATCTCGCTCATCCCCAAGGTCCCTGGGGCTTCCGACATTCGCCAGTTCCGCCCGATCACAGTCATCAACGTGATTTTTCGGATTCTGGCGAAAGGGTTCGCCAATAGGGTGACCCTGCTAGCGGACCGCATTACTCACCCCAACCAGCCCGCCTTTATCCAAGGCCGGTATATCCTGGATGGGGTGCTAGTTCTTCACGAAGTCCTCCATGAGGTTCGCTCCAAGCACCTTAAGGCGGTGTTCCTGAAGATCGATTTTCATAAAGCCTACGTCACGGTTAGTTGGCCCTTCCTTTGGGAAGTTCTGCTCCGAAAAGGTTTTGACGACCGTTGGGTCTCTAGAGTGATGCTGATGGTTTCCTGCAGTCGCACAGCTGTGAACATCAATGGTGAGATCAGCCCTTACTTCCCCACCTCCTGTGGAGTTAGGCAAGGCGACCCCTTCTCCCCATTCTTGTTCAATCTCGTGGTGGATGCGCTTACCGCCATTCTGGATAAGGCTAAGGCCGCGAGCCATATTCGTGGGATCACCCCCCACCTGGCCGGCGGATCTGGGATCTCCCTCCTCCAGTATGCCGACGACACCATCATCATGGTCGAAGGCTCTGATGCGAACATCTCTAACCTTAAGTTCCTCCTTCTCTGCCTCCAACAAATGGCTGGCCTCAAGATCAACTTCGACAAGAGTGATGTGATGGTGATGGGCTTCTCTCCCGCTGAATCCCTGCTCATTGCCAACCGGCTCAACTGCCGCCTGGGCTCCTTCCCCACGACCTACCTGGGAATGCCCATTAGTGACACTCGGCTCACAGTCACTGACCTTCGTCCGACTGTTGCCAAGTTACAAACGCGCATCAAGCCTTGGCAGGGTAGGTGGCTGTCTAAGGCGGCTCGGACGATCCTCATCAACTCCCTCTCCAGCCTCCTCTTATTCCTCATGAGCTTCTACAGCCTGCACGAGACACTCCACCATGAAATAGCCAAGGTCCAGTCCCGCTTCTACTGGGCTGGCGACAATAATAAACAGAAGTACCATATGGTCAGCCGGCCTGACATTTGCAAACCACGGGAACAAGGTGCCTCGGTACCATGTGCTCTAAACGCATGAATGTTGCTCTCCTATCCCGCTGGCTTTGGCACATCTCGCAAGGGCACAGTGGCCTCTGGTTAGACATCATCCGGAACAAGTACCTGCATGGTCAACCCCTTGCCTTCTGCCAGCGCTCTGGCGGCTCTCAATTCTGGCAGTCGGTTGTCCAACTACTCCCAGTCCTCCGCATCAGGACCTCCATCTCGGTTGGATCTGGGGCTGCTACGCTGTTCTGGTGGGCCGGCGACTCCCCCTTCGCGGCTCGCTTCCCCGACCTCTTCTCCATCGCTGTTGAACCCATGATCTCCGTTGAGAGGGCCCTTATTGACTTAGGGCGCCTCGCGTTCCGTAGGCCATTTGGGCCTCCGGATACCGCCGCCTGGCAGGAATTGCTTGATTGTGTTGCTCTCCATGAGCCGATGGTGGACGTTGGCCCGGATCAAGTGAGATGGCGCCTTGATCCTTCGGGCCAATTCTCCACCAAGTCCTTATACCAAGTCATCGCCCCCTCCTCCGCTCCCCCCCACTTACGGCGGTGTGGTCCATTCGCCTTCCATTGAAGATTCGGATCTTCATGTGGCAGTGGATTCGCGGTCGGACCCCGTCTGGGGTCGAGGTCCTCAAACGCAATAGCCCGGGCTCTGGCTTATGCCCTCTTTGTGGGGTCCCCGAAGACTCGAATCACATCTTCTTCTCCTGTGTGTCAGCTCAATTTGTCTGGAGCTGCTTTAGGGAGGTGGTGGGTGGGAATTGGTGCCATACCAACTTCCCCGACCTATTCACTGAACTCCAAAACTCCCCCTTGTCCTCGCGCCACATTAGGTGGCTTGAGATTGGGGCGATCGCTTGGATCCTCTGGACGATTCGCAACAAGCTTGTGATTCAGCGCACTCCTCTTCGACGGGCTACTGACGCTCTTTTCAAACTGTCTGGTTACTTGCAGCTTTGGCGGCCGCTTAGCCGCCCTCAGGATCGGGACGCCATCTCCGCCTTCATCGCCGACCTTCGCTCGATGGCCGTCCGTCTCTCGCCGCCGCCACCCCCGGAGCCTGACTAGTCGTCTCCTGCGCTCCGGCGCGCGCGTTTTTTCCTTTCTTTTGGGCTTGTTGAGCTGTGCCCTCAGCAGAACCTTTTGTACTTCCTGTTGTGTGACTTGGGTGTGTGTGTGAACTAGTCCATGTTTGTGCGCTCTTTGGCGGTTTGCTTTATTTATAATGCTTTATTTATAAAGCGGGGCGAAAGCCTTTTTCGGTAGAGAGAGAGGCAGGGACGGGGGGTCGAAATAGGAAGACCGGACAGATTCAAACTCACCTTCTCCTCCCGCTTGGCGTCGGCGCCACGTGAGCCAGAGTGGAGGTCGACATAGATGACGAGCTCGCGCATGGCATAGTCGGTGGCTTCGAATTGAAGAGGCCATTCATCTTGGGGGGTAGTCCGTCACCGCGGGAACGAGGGCAAGGTCGCAACAGCAGGCCTCATCTGTGGCGCCGACCCGAAGGCGAACCAGTCGCGGAACAACATCACGAGCACCATGCTAGCCGTGCCCGTGCACCGCCCCTCCTAGGGCGGTTGCCTCCTCCGAGGATGGAATAAATCCGAGGGGACCCTCCTGCCAATGGCCATGAATGGGGAGAACCAGATCGCGGGAAGAAGAGGCTCCCCATCGACCATCTCCGCCGCCGACACCCCCGCTCCTGCCACGGGGCCGAGACGTGCGCCGTCCGCACCGGATCCCCTCCACCCGATGTCCTTGTGGCGACTGAGGCGCAACGATGGGCCGCCGACACCTCCCGCTCCTGCTACAGGGCCGAGACGTGCGCCGTCCGCACCGGATCCCCTCCACCCGATGTCCTTGTGGCGATTGAGGCACAACGATGGGCCCGTGCTCTTTCTCAAGAGGAAGGGATGACGAGCAAGGCTGGAGCTCGGCTAGGAGAGAGGAACGGGGAGGAGAAGGGGCGGAGGCGACGAGAGGAAGGATATGGGGTTTGCTTCATGAGGAAGGGATGATGAGAGAGACAGAAGAGGAGGGATATGGGGTTTGCTTCTTGAGGAAGGGATGATGAACAAAAACGTGTCCAGGTAACACCTCCCTCAGCGAGCGCCCTTTCCTTCTCCTTTTATTTTTCTCCCATCGACACCTCCTGCCCAACCCACGCGCTCGCTCGAGCCCTGCCGACGTGGACACCACGAGCAATCACTCCTTCCGTGTACGTTAATGTGTTTGATTTCTCCAACATGAAAGTATTACCCAAGTGGCACTTCTTTCCCGTTTCAAATACTCTGTGCGTTCTCTTAATGGTTTTCTGTGCCAACAGTACCTTTTCTAGAAAATGTCAATAAATTTTAAAATCCATTTCGCCGGCCAGATTTTCACTTGTTTAGTGACTTCATTCTTCACTTGACGCTTTTGAAGATCTCCACACAAATTAACATGCGATTGATAACTATGTCTGATTCTAGGTTGCCATGTTCTACATATATGGTAAAATAAATAAAAATTGGATTGTTATTTAAAGAGTCTGTACTCGTCAAACATTGTTAATTGCTCATGGCAACGCACATGCATTATGTGCTAGGTAAAACTAAAACTCAAATAACCACCATTCCACATACCACACTAAATAATTCTCCAAATATAATTAAGTTCTACAAACATCGCAGTTAACTTAGTTTCCAGCAAAACAGTACCAATAGAAAGGGCCATCAGGCGTATGGTTTCCCTTAATAACTTAGACAAGGACTCCTCAAGGGCCATCAGGCGTATATGATTTTCCTTGCTAACTTAGGTTTCAAAGACTCCTCATACATCATTTTGTCTATCCAGTCGCTCACGCTCCCTGGACTATCCTTCATCAATTTCTGCACCATCGCTCGACCCCTAGCAGTCTCATTGATAAATATAGTAAAATCAACATCCCAGGCAGGATCAAAATAGATGGAGTCTTCGTCTTCGATCGTACAATCAAGCAAAGTACCGATCTGCCCATATCGAATAAGTTCTTTGTTGTTCACTGCACTTTCTCCACGAGCCATACCTTCAAATTCTGCGTCACGCCCAATGTATGGTTCTGAAGATGGATGAATGATCTTGATCCCTTTTTGCTCACAATGATAGCAACGACCTTCTCTCCAAGCAAAGGGAAAAAAATGAATATCAGCTTCACAGTCATCACATCAAGTGTCAGGACCCCGACTCAATGCCACATCGATCCAGCATGTAACACCTCATATCACTTTGCGGCCTCACGCACGGTATCCCCACGGGTGTCGCCTTACCTTTGCCCGGGACCGTTTGCGCCTTTTGGCACACGTATATGATGGTGTCGCTAGCATCCATATGATAAAGAGCCCGGGCTGACATGGCTAGTCGTAAACCCAAAGTGGCACTAACTTACAGGGACAGGCATCCATGACCCAGCATCGAACGTGTCGGTCATCAGCGAGTGAATCCAGGCTGTAGCACTGGGCTAACAGGACTCCGGTGAACCGGGCTGTAGCAGGCTAACAGGACTCCGGTATTCATCGCGTGACATTTCCCCGAAGGGACAGACACAGGATCGAAGAAGGACACATGCCGGCCAGCCTAAGTGTTCCGGAGCAGTAGCAAGCTACCAGGGCTCAGTGGAAGCACTAGGAGACATTTCCCGGTAAGAGAGACTACTAAGGATAAACAACTAGATAGTCAGATCCCACACATAGCAATACACATTACACGTATGCATAACATGCAAGTATGTGTTGTACAACATGGCATCACAGCATAACTCAACAACTCAAATAGATAAAGGCTCAGAAGAGCCATCATAGCATTATTACAAACAGGGGTCACATGACCCAACAGTCAGAGCAGTCAAGCAACAAACGGAAGCATTACATGTCTGAGTACAGACATCTATAAATGAAAAAGGCTGAAAGCCTGACTATCTACAACATCCGATCAAGATCGTAGCTGAGGTACTAGCTACTAGTCGAAGTCCATGAGAACACTAGTAAGACCGAAGTCTCCGCTGCAAAAACATAAATAAAGCAACATGAGTACAAAGGTACTCAGCAAGACTTACATCAGATCCTATCATACATGCATTTGCATCAAGAGGGTAATGTGGGGTTTAGTTGCAGCAAGCCAGCTTTGACTCTGTGGCTATCCTGTTCTACGACTACCAGAAACTCTTGAGGTGATATGGCGCACACGAGTCCACTAGTCACCACACAATACACTACTATGGATTCATTCCCGTCTCCCTACGAGAAGGCCATCCATAGCACCCACACTTGTCTTGAGCATTTTAGGGTATCCACTTCAAGTTGTCTATGTACCATGTAAGCATCCAAGAAGTCCATAACCGCGGACCCGGCTATTCGAATAGATCATGTTAACCCTGCAGGGGTGTACTTCTTCACACACGCTCTCGCCACTTACCGCCATGTACACGTCATGTATCTCGGCAACCTTCAAGCGGAAGCCTGGCGAGGGTGTCGGCCACGACCTGACTAACCACACAAGACTCTAATCCAGGTTTATCGCCTATTCGGGTTCCATCCGCAAGGAGATCCGGCCGGGGTTTCACTCACGGCCCCAAACGATGTGTGCAGGGTTCCCAAGCCCACCTCGCCGGATGGATCTACGCTTGGTACACCATGCCACTGGTGCCTAGTCTGTCCCAAGCCCACCTGGCCGGGTGCCACTTGGTAGACTTCTAACACTACCTACAAACGCCAGAAACTAGTTGCGACTCCTGGAGAGAGATCAAGTTGGTTAATAAGTCGAGAGGGGTCGAGTTACCGGAACCCAATGTGTGGTAGTATCGAGTCATTGGACAACATACACAGAACTCAGTGCTTAAGGACGGTTCCAGTGAGACAACCCACCATGTACTCCTACATGGCCTCTCACCGCTACCTTTACCAAATCGTGTTCACACACTTAACTCTCAGCACCAGAACATATCGTAACACTCCAATTCATTCCCAATGAATCAGACCTGACACAACTCTAAGCAATAGCAGGCATAGCATGGTAGGAACACATCAGTGGCTTCAATCAACTCCTACACATGCTAGTGGGTTTCAACTATTTACTGTGGCAATGACAGGTCATGCAGAGGAATGGGTTCAACTACCGCAGCACAAAGTAGCAGATGAATCGCTGTTGTCCTAATGCAATAACTGAGAGCAGGAGCGAGAGAGTAGGATTGTATCGGAATGAACAAGGGGGTTTGCTTGCCTGGTAAATCAACAGAGGGGGCACTGCTTCACAGACAGGTACTCTGGAACGGTCTCCGGAGCAAGACCGCGGATCCAGCAGCGTCGTCGGCGAGCTCGGGGAAGGCTTGGGGCAGCCGGAGCGACGACGGCGATCTCGTCGGCCGGAGCTTGAAGACGACGGCGATTGCGATGGAGCGGAGCTCGCCTGGGTTGCTTGCTCGGTGAGGAGGGAGAGGGGGTCGCGGCGGAGCTCGGGGACTCTACGGGGGGGCGAGGGGACGGCGGGGAGCGCGTCGGTGGTGAGC
>NC_041380.1:291698769-291704891 GCF_002162155.2 Triticum dicoccoides | reverse complement strand
AGGGCGAGGGAGAGTGCGAGGGGGTCGGGGTGGCTGCGTGGCGTCGTCCGGGGCATCGAGGGCGACGAGAAGGCCGCCAGGCAGGCAGGGAGGGAGGTGGCGTGGCGCGGTGGCGCGCGCGCGCGCCGGGCACGCTCCCCTCCCTCTGTCGAGGACGAAGACGACAGAGGAGGAGGCGGGCTAGGCCGCCTGCTGGCTGGGCCGGCCTGCTGCTGCTGGGCTGCACAGGGGGGGAGCCCCAGGTAAGCTTCTCCTTCTTTTATTTTTTTGTTTTCTAATTTTTCTGACATTTGTTTTGATTTAGTAATAATACTAAATCAATTTATTTACTTATGCCAATTTTTGTAGGGGCTAACTATGTTATTCCAGAGCTCCTTTATAAATGGCATAATTTTTGGACCATATTTCATATATATAACAATATATATCCAAAGCAAATAATTATCGGATTAATCCAAATGGCCAAAATTAAATATCCATGAGCTCCTAAAAATATTGGTTTGATTTTTATCTCTGTCCAATATTTTCAGAGAGCAACATGAGCATTTTCTTGGACCCTTTTGGAGAAATTTTTATTTGGGTCATTTTCAAAAATGATTCTGAGGGTTCCACCAATCCTCATTTCAAATTTAAATGAGATTTAAACATGATGCACAACTGACTAGCTAGTCTAAGTCATACCAAACTAGGGATGTGACAACTCGCCCCCACTTGAAAGAATCTCATCCCGAGATTCAGGGGTCGACGGAAAGAAAGCGGGGTACTCCAATCGAAGACGATCTTCTCGTTCCCAAGTAGCTTCTCTCTCGGAATGATGAGACCACTGAACTTTGAGAAACTTGATGTTCTGACGTCGAGTGACATGCTCTGCTTGATCAAGAATGCGAACCGGGTACTCTCGGTAGGTGAGGTTATCTTGGAGATCAAGCGTTTCGTGGTCCACTCCGCGGATGGGATCCGAGAAGCAACGCCTGAGTTGAGAGACGTGGAAGACATCATGAATTCGAGAAAGATGTGGGGGTAGTTCCAATTGATAGGCAACCTCTCCTCGTTTAGCGAGAATACGAAAAGGACCAATGTAACGAGGAGCCAACTTGCCCTTGATACCGAAACGATGGGTACCCTTCAAAGGAGTAACCCGAAGGTAAGCTTGATCGCCAATTTCATAAGTCATATCCTTATGATGACGATCGTACTGGCTTTTCTGACGAGACTGGGCTGTTTTCAAATTCTCACGAATGATGCGAACTTGCTCTTCTGCCTCCTGGATCATATCCGGTCCGAAGAATTGTCTTTCACCGGTTTCTGACCAGTTCAAAGGTGTTCGACATCTTCGTCCATAGAGAACCTCAAAAGGAGCTTTCTTGAGGCTGGATTGATAGCTATTGTTGTAAGCAAACTCGGCAAAAGGAAGACATTTCTCCCAATCCATACCGAATGAGATAACGCAAGCTCTAAGCATGTCTTCGAGAATTTGGTTGACCCATTCCACCTGACCACTTGATTGAGGGTGGAAAGCGGTACTGAAAGAAAGATGGGTTCCCATGGCAGTTTGGAAACTCTCCCAAAAATGAGAAGTGAAAAGACTGCCACGGTCTGAATTGATCTCTAGTGGAACACCATGAAGTGACACTATTCGAGAAATATATAAGTCAGCGAGCTGACTAGCGGTGATACTCTCTCGAACAGGTAGGAAGTGAGCCACTTTGGAAAGACGATCAACGACTACGAAGATAGCATTATTCCCTCTCTTGGTCCTGGGAAAGCCGGTGATGAAGTCCATACCAACTTTATCCCACTTCCATTCAGGAATAGCTAAGGGCTGAAGGGTGCCAGCAGGTCTTTGATGCTCTGCCTTAACGCGACGACAAACGTCACAGTTAGCAATAAACTGAGCGATTTATCTCTTCATCCTAGTCCACCAGAACCTCTGGCGTAGGTCCTGATACATCTTAGTACTACCGGGATGAATCGTGAGAGGAGATTCATGCGCCTCCTTAAGAATCAGTTGTCGAAGATGTTGATTCTTGGGAACCACCAAGCGATTCTCAAAGAAAACAACACCACGATCATCCATAGTGAAACATCCACCAACTCCCTTCTTAATGTTTCTCTTGATCCGGGAAATTCCTGTGTCTTGCTTTTGAGCTGCGATAATCTGATCCTTAAGATCAGGTTTCGCCACCAGGGTAGAAAGGAATCCGTGAGGAGCAATGTGAAGATTAAGCTTACAGAATTCCTCATGGAGAAGTGGTTGGCCTTGCTGCAACATGAGATTGTTGCAATAGGATTTACGGCTTAGAGCATCAGCCATGACATTGGCTTTGCCTGGGGTGTAGGTAATCCCTAAATCATAATCTGTGATCAACTCCAACCATCGTCTTTGCCTAAGGTTTAGGTCTGGTTGGGTGAAGATATACTTGAGACTCTGGTGATCGGTGTAGATCTCGCAACGTTTACCAAGAAGGTAATGTCGCCAGGTCTTGAGTGCATAGACTACGGCTGCAAGCTCTAGATCATGTGTAGGATAATTATCCTCATGTGGACGCAACTGTCGAGATGCATAGGCAATCACATGACGATCCTGCATAAGAATGCAACCTAGTCCCTGTCGTGAGGCATCGCAGTAGATAATAAAGTATTTAGTGAAATCCGGTGGCACAAGTATGGGAGCAGAAGTCAGGCGCCTTTTCAGTTCCTGAAAACTGTGTTCACACTGTGGGGACCACTCAAACTTTTTATCTTTCTTGAGAAGTTCCGTGAGGGGTTTGGCTACTTTGGAGAAGTTTTCAACAAAGCGGCGACAATAGCTGGCTAGACCAAGGAAACTCCTAACTTGTTTAACGGTCTCAGGTGGAGTCCAATCGAGAACAGCCTGAACTCTCTCGGGATTGACAGCAATGCCCTTACCAGAGATTACGTGGCCTAGGTAGGTCACTTTTGGCAACCAAAATTCACACTTGGAGAACTTGGCATAAAGGCGGTGCTCTCTGAGTTTTTCTAACACAAGTCTAAGATGTTCGGCATGCTCTTCCTCGTTCTTCGAGTAGATAAGGATATCATCGAGGTAAACCACGACGAACTTATCTAAGTACTCCATGAAGATCGAGTTCATCAAGCGGGAGAATGTGGCTGGGGCGTTGGTTAGGCCAAAGGACATGACGGTGTACTCGTACTGACCATAACGAGTAACAAAGGCTGTCTTGGGAATGTCCCCGTTCCTGATCTTAATTTGGTGGTATCCTAACCTCAAATCCATCTTGGAGAAGACCGAGGATCCAGCGAGCTGATCATACAGATCGTTGATCCTGGGGAGCGGATACTTGTTCTTTATCGTAACCAAATTAACGGGGCGATAATCTACAACCATCCGATCCGTACCATCCTTCTTCTTGACGAAGAGGACGGGGCAAGCCCAAGGAGAAGAGCTAGGACGGATGAAACCCTTTTGCAAGGACTCATCAAGTTGTTTCTTAAGCTCGGCTAGTTCTAAGGGTGCCATCTTGTAGGGTCTCCTAGAGATTGGAGCTGTTCCTGGGATAAGATCTATGACGAACTCTACATCTCTGTCAGGCGGAACACCTGGCAGTTCCTCTGGAAAGACATCCGGAAAGTCACGGACTACCGGGATATCTTCAAGGTCTGGAAGAGGGCTGGCATTAAGGGAATAGAGCTGACGCTTTGCAACTCTAGTGGAGACAGTGACTATCTTGCCAGATGGGTGTGTGAGCTGAACAGACCTGGTGAAACAATCAATCTTGGCATAATGAGCTGTCATCCAGTCCATACCCAAGATGATGTTAATATCCGAAGACTTGAGAGATATCAAAGAAGCAAGGAATACAAGTCTGTCAACAAGGATTTCATTGCCATAACTTATCCTAGAAGTTTGCCATTTGGATCCAGGAGTTTGAATAAGTAGTGGGGAGGGCATATCACAAAATGACATGTCGTGCAAGCGGGCATAGCTTTCAGAAATGAAGGAATGAGACGCTCCAGTATCGAACAAAACCGATGCCGGATGACAGTTGACAAGGAGTGTACCAAGAACGACATCTGGATCATCATGAGCGGCTTTAGCTGAGACGTGATGCACACGTCCATGTTCAGTGGGAGCTGACTTGGCACTGATCATCTTGCGTGATGGCTTACCACGGCCAATAGACTTCTCGGGCTGGGGTGGAGCAACTCTGGTCTGAGTGCAATTACGGGCAATGTGGCCTGGCTCTCCGCACTTGTAACAAATCTTGGAGGTAGGACGTGGACCTGTATTAGAAGGCGGTCCACCAATAGGCCTGGGTGGAGCATACTGCTGAACTTGACGAGGTGCCACATAAGATGGCCTCGGTACATATTTGGGTGGAAGAGCGGAGTTTGGAACCCAAATCCGGCGCTTCTGAGAGCTAGAACCGGAGGAAGATCCCAAAGCACGAGTGTGCTTACGAGACTCCTCGTAAGTGAGTTGAGCTGTCTCTGCATTAAGGGCCTTGTTCACAAGGGCTTGGAATGTATCACAATGATGCAGGTGGAGATCACGACGCAACTTGGGGTTGAGACCCTTCCGGAACCTAGCCTGCTTCTTGGCGTCCGTGGACACCTCTTCTGTGGCATAACGGGCGAGGTTCTCAAACTCTCTACTATAGGCATCAACAGCCATCTTACCCTGGGTGAAACTACAGAACTCTTCTCTCTTGCGATCAATGAGGGCTTCAGGAATGTGATGCTCGCGAAAAGCCTCAACGAAATCCCTCCAGGTGGAAGTCTGGCCAGCTGGAAGCATAGCCTCATAGTTCTGCCACCAAAGACTAGCAGGACCTTCCAGGTGGTGTGCAGCATAGGTGACCTTGTCACTTTCGGCTATGCTCGCGGAATGCAGCTTATGAGTGATGCTACGGAGCCAGTCATCTGCATCGAGTGGCTCGATGGAATGATGAAAGGTAGGTGGGTGCAAGCGAATGAAGTCATGAATGGTCACAGACTTATTGGACTGATGTGCGGTGTTCTCCTCGATACGTGCCAACAAGCGGTTGGACTCACGCTTGTTCCTCTCCATCTCTAGCATGAACTCTGTCAACGAAGGCTGGTCGGGAGGATCCTCATCCCTACCATCTCCGTGGTTCTGGCCATGAGCAACGGAACTTCGCTTAGCTGATGACATCCTGAGAAACGAACCAAGGACGAAATCAGCATCAACTATGGACTGTAGAATGTAGGACAAGGAATTAGTATCTCTCGAACTCCTAGGGAAATTTCGGCAGCATAACGGTAGTAAAATGCTCAGAATGAGTCATCCTACTAAAAATGGGGTGGTAACATACTCATCAACATTACTCAAGGTTCTGAGATCATACTAAACAGACTACACCGAAAATACTCAAAACTAGGGTATGACTCTGATCAACCAATCCTATGGGACTACGGAGTAGTAACACGTGATCCTGATAGACGGAAGAGAAAGCCTAGTTCCTTAACCCCGTAGGAAAGATAGGACGACTCAGATCAGAAGGCCATGAGGTAAAGGAGTAAAAAGAGCCTTACGTTCCAACCCACAATCAATTCCCTTACATAACTAAAGCATTTCTAGACTCAACTTCGACCGGTTTGGCTTGGTAATCCTACAGGCAGTCAGGCTCTGATACCAGCGCTGTCAGGACCCCGACTCAATGCCACATCGATCCAGCATGTAACACCTCATATCACTTTGCGGCCTCACGCACGGTATCCCCATGGGTGTCGCCTTACCTTTGCCCGGGACCGTTTGCGCCTTTTGGCACACGTATATGATGGTGTCGCTAGCATCCATATGATAAAGAGCCCGGGCTGACATGGCTAGTCGTAAACCCAAAGTGGCACTAACTTACAGGGACAGGCATCCATGACCCAGCATCGAACGTGTCGGTCATCAGCGAGTGAATCCAGGCTGTAGCACTGGGCTAACAGGACTCCGGTGAACCGGGCTGTAGCAGGCTAACAGGACTCCGGTATTCATCGCGTGACATTTCCCCGAAGGGACAGACACAGGATCGAAGAAGGACACATGCCGGCCAGCCTAAGTGTTCCGGAGCAGTAGCAAGCTACCAGGGCTCAATGGAAGCACTAGGAGACATTTCCCGGTAAGAGAG
>NC_041380.1:291694376-291697485 GCF_002162155.2 Triticum dicoccoides | reverse complement strand
GCCTGGGTTGCTTGCTCGGTGAGGAGGGAGAGGGGGTCGCGGCGGAGCTCGGGGACTCTACGGGGGGGCGAGGGGACGGCGGGGAGCGCGTCGGTGGTGAGCTGCGGCGGCGGCAGTGCTTCGAGTGAGAGAGAGAGAGAGCAGGGGGAGAGAAGGAGGGCGAGGGAGAGTGCGAGGGGGTCGGGGTGGCTGCGTGGCGTCGTCCGGGGCATCGAGGGCGACGAGAAGGCCGCCAGGCAGGCAGGGAGGGAGGTGGCGTGGCGCGGTGGCGCGCGCGCGCCGGGCACGCTCCCCTCCCTCTGTCGAGGACGAAGACGACAGAGGAGGAGGCGGGCTGGGCCGCCTGCTGGCTGGGCCGGCCTGCTGTTGCTGGGCTGCACAGGGGGGGAGCCCCAGGTAAGGTTCTACTTCTTTTATTTTTTTGTTTTCTAATTTTTCTGACATTTGTTTTGATTTAGTAATAATACTAAATCAATTTATTTACTTATGCTAATTTTTGCAGGGGCTAACTATGTTATTCCAGAGCTCCTTTATAAATGGCATAATTTTTGGACCATATTTCATATATATAACAATATATATCCAAAGCAAATAATTATCGGATTAATCCAAATGGCCAAAATTAAATATCCATGAGCTCCTAAAAATATTGGTTTGATTTTTATCTCTGTCCAATATTTTCAGAGAGCAACATGAGCATTTTCTTGGACCCTTTTGGAGAAATTTTTATTTGGGTCATTTTCAAAAATGATTCTGAGGGTTCCACCAATCCTCATTTCAAATTTAAATGAGATTTAAACATGATGCACAACTGACTAGCTAGTCTAAGTCATACCAAACTAGGGATGTGACATCAAGGCTCACAAGTAACAATGGCAATAAGCATCAACTTGAAGATACAATTATATCAGAATATGCCAGTGTTTAAGAACCTAGGCCATGCAGGCACAACAACATTAAGAATGGATTGCCCAACCTTGATGTTTTAGTATATAGAATCTTGGTTGGCATACTATTGAAGTAAGATAATCCTTGAGGTTTTAGAGCATCTCCAGCCGCGCCCCCAACAGGCCACCCAGGGCGCCTTTTTTCGCGCCGGCGCCGAAAAAACCCCCCAATTGCGGCCCCAAGACGCCGAAATCCGCCGGCTCGGCCCGTTTGGGCCCGGCGATCACAGGCCGAACCCAGCGCACTGGGGGGGTGGGGCGCTCGGGGGCTCCGGCGAAAGGGGAAAACACGCCTGGGCCACACTGTCATGCAAAAACTCAAGGCAAGTCGTCCAGATTCGCCCCCCACCCCCACGTGCTCGACCACCACCCTGCCGATCCCGGCGCCGCCCACCACCCAGCACTGCTAGATAGGCCATTCCCCGCCGGAAAAGAGAAAAGGTTTCGCCGCGGCAGCCTTTCCACCACCATCTGGGCGAGTTTTCCGGCGCTCCGGCCGCGCAGGGCGGTATACCGGCGGCTGTGCGCCCACCACGCCCGCCAGGTGTTTGGCGATTTGTCTGCCCGGCAATGGACTCGGACGACGAGGAGGCGCTCGCCGCGCTGCTGGAGGAGGAAGCCGATGCCGACGTCCAAGGAGAGGAACATCTCATGATCCTCGCCGGCCTGCTCGCGAGCAAAGAAAAGCCGCGGCGAGGTGGCTCGGCGCCGGGGCGGCTGAAAGCAAAGAACCGGCATCGTCTGGAAGGCTATTGCATGCTCTACTCCGACTACTTCGCCGACGCTCCACTGCACAGCGACAAAGTACTTTGGCGTCGTTACCGGATGAGCCGAAAGCTTTTCCTCAGGATTGTTAATTCCATCCGGGAGTTCGACAGCTACTTCAAGTGCAAGAAGGATTGCACCGGCAAACTTGGATTCACCTCAATCCAGAAGTGCACAACAGCTATGAGGATGCTTGCATACGGAGCTCCCGGTGATTCACTCGACGACTATGGGCGCATGGCCGAGTCCACGACTATTGAGTGTTTCTACAAGTTCTGCAAGACGGTGGTGGCAGTGTTTGGACCACAATACTTGCGATCATCCAATGCCAAAGACACTGCTCGGATCCTAGCACAGAATGCAGCAAGAGGATTTCCTGAGATGCTTGGAAGCATCGACTGCATGCATTGGAAATGGAAGAATTGTCCATTTGCTTGGCAGGGGATGTACAAAGGCGCTAAAGGCGGTTGCAGTGTGGTACTTGAGGCAGTGGTACACAGGACCTCTGGATTTGGCACTCCTTTGGTATGCCAGGAACTCACAATGACATCAATATGCTGCAGTGCTCCCCTGTCTTTGCCAAGCTTGTTGAAGGTCATTCTCCGACGGTGAACTTCGAGGACAACGGGCGGCACTACAACAAGGGGTACTACCTAGCTGATGGCATCTATCCAAGATGGTCTACATTTGTGAAGACTATCTCAAACGCTGTGCCAGAAAGAAGTCCTACTTTGCGAAGGTTCAGGAGGCTTGCAGGAAGGATGTTGAGCGAGCATTTGGTGTGCTCCAATCTCGATTTGCTGTTGTCCGATGCCCTACTCAGACCTGGTCGAAAGATCAAATGTGGGAGATCATGACTTGCTGTGTCATCTTGCACAACATGATCATTGAGAGCGAGCAGGAAGAGACATTGTTTGACACTGAACCATATTACAGGCAGGGTCCTCTTGCGCAAGTTGATCACGAGCTACCGGCAACCTATACTGCCTTCCTCAATATGCGTCAGGAGATCCGAGACCCACAGGTGCATCAACAACTGCAGCAGGATCTGGTGGAGCAGCTATGGAGGCTCAAGGGCAACGCCTAGCTCGACGTGTGATGAAATATGAGTTTTTATTGTTGAACTTCATAATTTGTATTGAACTATTTGTTGTTGAATTATTTGTTGAACTATTTGATTTCTATTGATTTTCTGTGATGAACTATGTGATAAAAAAATTACTTCTGTTGTATTTGCGCCGAACCACGGCGAATATGGGCCGATTTGCGCCGATATCGGGCCGATTTTTCGCCGAAAATGGGCCGAAAAGCGAGCACATTTGGGCCGATATCGGCGCCTGGGGGCGGCGACTGGGAACCCAATCGCCCCCAGAGCCGATTTTAGCGTCGGCTCACCC
>NC_041380.1:291659538-291693992 GCF_002162155.2 Triticum dicoccoides | reverse complement strand
TGTCAATTCAGACTTTTGGCTCTACTGGTTGGTGCATTAAAAATAATATGGTATCAAAGCTAAGAGGTCTTGGGTTCAAGACACAGCTTCATAAATAGAAAATTTCCTTGCCCTCTTTCTATCTATGTTTAGGCCTTATTTAGCCGCACAATGAGGGGGTGTTCAAATATATGTGGATTGCCCAACCTTTTGCATCGATTCAGAGTTTTGGTTCTATTGGTTGGTGTCTGAAACTTAATACTTGACATGTCAGATGGAGTGTGCATGGGCTATTGCATTATGTAAAACCTTTAACGAATAAACCTCAAGAATACCAAAAGGGGGGAGACATGTTCAGACATTAGCCAGGTTTGTAGGAAGTGTGAAGAATCAACAAGAGGTGGATGATGAGAGGGGGAGGAGAAGATATTACAACAGATATACAACAGACGATCACAGGATACAAAAAATCTACAATGAAGTACACACATAAATTGAAGTGCAAACTCATAGTTCTACACCAGGTAAAAAATGTGGTTTTTTTTGTTTGAAACATTTGAGTACGTAAAAATTAAGGTTTGAACTCCTTAAAAATCGACCATGTTATATGTCAAAACGTCCAGGAAACATTATTCTACATGTGGGACATCCCCTGCTAATAGCATGTCCGAAGTTCAATACAAGTTGAAAATATGATCGCACTAAACTCCATAACAGCATCCATCAAACTAGTTCGAGAATTATTATGGGCTTTAAGATAAACATCTACAAAACTCAGTTCAAATGCTGTGGAAGAAAGCTGGATAACTAGGTATTTACCGCAAACACATGGATATTCAACAGGAGGAGAATAAGCTAAATTACTAGTTCATTGTATAGTTTGTAAAATACATTTGTTCTGATTAGTTGCATAGTCCACAGCACTGCAAATATCATTTAAAAGGATTATAAATTCATATGTGAATGGTAAAGTTGATAGCCCCTACTAAGTAGTCATGAAAGGAAAACTGATACATGCAGATATGACTTTTTCACAGAGCATACCAGCATCTTTTGATAGATCAAATATAGGACAGCACAAAAATGCCACACTTTCCATGTCTTCATCCCTATTGTTAAACTGGATGAAGAAGAGCGTTGGAACTTGATCAACGTTCTGGGAACCTCTTCGTCTTGCCCAGACATTCATGTGAGCAAATGGGTATTTGTAGCTGTGCGGGCAGTAGCATGCGCCATGCTCAGGTATTGTAGAATTCACATCACAGATAAAATGAAGCTCGTATTCCTGTCCCTATAATCAGGCAAAGAAAGATAAAATCAACAATGGTGACTGGAAGAGCAAGTGGTAGCGCGTAAAAGAAAGTTACTAAACAGAAAATAAACTTGCCGTCTTTTTTGCATATCTGTGTAATGCAGCTTCAGCTTTTTTGACAATTATACTCTGGCAAGCCTTAAAGTTATCCTGGTGCTCAGATATAATCTTGGAGGCATTCTCGCTCAATTTCTCAACCGGCTCCAAAGATTTGGCAGGCGGTAATGTTTGTGAAAAAGTTCTAGATATCGCACAAACATCACTGGAAGAGAGGACCTGCTTAATCTCAAGTGTTGACTGAAGGGTTTTCCCTACCTGTGGCATCAGTGTCATTGCAAATTCTACGAGTGCAGTAGGGCTGGGATGACGTGCTGTGCGAGCTGCTGTATCATACGCAAAAGATTCAGAAAAAGGGATGTGTCCATCGTGACCTTGTTCTTTTGCTGTTTCATCAATGACCCGATCAATTCTGGCGTTGCAGAGAAGCAGGCACTTCATAGCTTCATATACAGAATAAGCAGGGAAGCAGGCACAGATGTAGCCAACAAGACCACATAGGGAGAGGAACTCGGTGCGCGCGAGGCTCTTTGTGCAGATCATTTCAACCTCAAACTTTTGACTTGGAGGAAACATGGTGTCATACCAAATGGTGTTGAGGATGATGTTGGTCACAGGATCGAAAGGACCGTAGCAGTGGCCAGCCTTAAGGAGACCACGGTGGTGGCGTGAGCACAAGTCATTCTTTGGTATGCAGGAAATCGCCTTGAGGTAGAACAGATGGATTCGATCAAGAAGCACCATCTTGAGAGAGATTTCTAGCCCAAGCTCAACCAGAATAGTCTTCCTTTTTCTGCGTTGCATCTTTGAAACTGCGTGATGTACATGATTCAATTGGTTTATCGTATCCTTGCTGGAGGTGAATAACTTGGAGAGTTCCATTATATTGGAATAGCTGATGCAGTCCTGTGTCGCTAGAAGGTTGGAGGCCTTGTCCACACAGGAAGCCAGCGAGAAGGATCGAGACACCAATATGGCGACAGTGGGATGCAACGCGGAGATGGCAGCACATTGCAGAGCTATTTTTGCAGTAGGGACGTGGATGGTGAAGGTGTGGATGTCACGATCTTCGTGGATGAGACGCACAGCGACGAGAAGGTCGGCTTCTGACAAACGCAGGTAGCGGAGGGCATCACAGGTGGTAAGGTAGCGGAAGTAGGAGATGAGGAAAGTAACGAGGCCGGCAAGAGATCGGGCAGCAATGCTGCTGTTCCGGAGTGTGGTGAACCGGGGTACGAGTAAGATGTCTTTGCTAGACTCTCTGATGATCTTGGAGATGGCCGTGTCCCTCAGTCCCTGCGAATGCTTCTTTTCCTTCCCCTTCTTTGTGTTGGTGTAGCTGCCGGCCCGTGATCTCTTCCTCTTCCTACTCTTTTGTAGCTCTTGGGAGACGGTGTTGGCGATGATGTTGGAGACGGGGTCGAGGAAACCGAAGCTGAAGCCGGCCTCGAGGAGGCTCGGGATCAGCTTGGGCGGTAGTCGATGGAGCGCCTTCTTGTAGTAATCGTGGAGGTGATCCAGCGCCGCGGACTGGTTGTCTTTGGCGTCTTTCCGGTCGACACCATCGATCATCAGGCGACGGCGGAAGATTTCGCTAGCCGTGGACTCTCTCGCCATCTCGTTCTGGGTGGGGAACGCCGTCGGCGGCGCGTTTGAGATCGGGAAGGGGAAAGGCTAGGGTTTCATTGGGTGGGTACTCTTACTATTTAGTAAGAACTTTACTTGGTGAATTAGTGTGCATCCACCCGGTAACCATTTTAGTGTTGTTACTATATTTACCATGAATTTTACTAGCAGAATCATACGTGAGGCTGCGCATATGTGCATGCTTAACCATTTTAATCATGTTACTTCCTCAGTTTAGGTGTATAAATCATTTTACGAAAACCAAATAATTTCAAAACACTTAGCGTAGTGCATTAACTTTCATCTTGTTTTTTGTTTTTTGAGATATCAACCAATAAAAGATATGGAGCGTGTATCTCTACTCGTAATGAACGAGTTGGTGAATCGTCTTCGCGGTTTATTTTTGCTGGTTTTTTTTCGTCTCTCCTCCCACCCTTGTCCACGGTTTATTTTTGCTGGGTTTTTTCGTCTCTCCTCCCACCACCCCCTCCCACCCTGGTCCATTAGTTTATTTTTCTCTCCACTCTTTATTACAACCAGAACTTTCCTAACGTATAATAAATCACGGATCTGACTTTCTTAAATTATGCAAATCAATCAATTCTTTTTATTGGTTCAATTTGTCTTAGGAAACAAATAACAGATTTTCAGGAAACAAATAATACATTTTAATCTAACTTTCCTAACTTAGTGAAATTTGTTTTATAAAACAAATAACAGACACGTCACAACTTTTCTCCTAATAAATAGTTTCTTAACATTTGCAAAATTTCCTAATCAGACACGTCACAAATGGGCAGGTACCGATATCACATTACCAAACAATAAAACCTCATTTGCATAGAAATCAGTTCAAAAATCCTAACTTTCCTAAATTTTTACCTTTTCTCTACTCCTAATGGACAAGTTGGTGAATCGTCTTCGCGGTTTATTTTTCCTGATTTTTTCGTCTCTCCTCCCACCACCCCCTCCCACCCTTGTCCGCGGTTTATTTTCGCTGGGTTTTTTCGTCTCACCTCCCACCACCCCTCCCACCCTGGTCCATCGGTTTATTTTTCTCTCCACTCTTTATTACAACCAGAACTTTCCTAACATATAACAAATCACGGATCTGACTTCCTTAAATTATGCAAATTAATCGATTCCTTTTATCGGTTCAATTTGTCTTAGGAAACAAATAATACATTTTCAGAAAACAAATAATACATTTTAGTCTAACTTTCTTAAATTATGCAAATCAATCGATTCCTTTTATTGGTTCAATTTATCTTAGGAAACAAATAACAGATTTTCAGAAAACAAATAATACATTTTAATCTAACTTTCCTAACTTATCTAAATCAATCGATTTCTCTTATTAGTGAAATTTGTTTTAGGAAACAAATAGCAGACACGTCACAACTTTCCTCCCAATAAATAGTTTCTTAACATTTGCAAACTTTCCTAATCAGACACGTCACAAATGGGCAGGTACTGATATCACATTACCAAACAATAAAACCCCATTTGCATAGAAATCAGTTCAAAAATCCTAACTTTCCTAAAGTTTTACCTTTCCTTGATAACAACCAATATTCCCTATGTTTTCCATCTATTGAAGGAAATCACCCCTCCATCGATAATAGCATTTTTTTGAACTGAGATCTCCGGGTTATGATTTTTTTTGCGATTTTTTCCAATTTTGACCTCTCCTTCCACTCCGGCTCCTTCTTGCATAAACACCTCCACCACGGCCAGGTGACACCGCCCCAGACCTCCTGCCTCTCCACACCTTCTCCGCCACCTCCTTCTCGTACTCCATTAACAATCCCTCCGCCACATTTGTCCACGACGGTGTCGAGGGCATGGCGCAGCAGCGTACCAGCGATAGTGCAACGCATAGCAGCAGGAAGCAACACGCAGCAGGCGAGGCGAGCGGGCGACGGTGGAGGGCAGAGATGCGGCCGGCCTGCGCTGAGGGGCGGCCGACAGAAGATGGCCATGACTGGAGGCGGCGCGAGGCAGGGGCGTGACAGCGGGGTGAGCGAAGGGATAGGCAGCAGCAGACGGGGCGAGCGCAGCCAGCGAGAGTGTGGCGCGCGGCCAGGGTGTGTGTCGCGCGGGGCACAGTGGTACGGCGGCTGCGGCGAGCGCGACAGCAGCGACGGGCGCTACCGACGTGGTGTAGCACGGGCGTGGGCATGGAGAGGGAGTGACCCCGCGGGCACGGAAGAAGAGCGACAGGCTCGGGCATGGGCGTGCATAGGAGCGGGCATGTGCCACGGGGTCAATCCGAGGAGCTCGGTGGCTACCCTGCAATGGCCATGGCGGATGGCGGTTCTCGGCCACGGCGAAATACCTAACAAGAGCAAATGAGAGGGGAAACAGGTAAAGGCAAGAGGAGATCATGGCGGTGTCAATGGCGCCCTAGGGGAAGACATGGGAGCTCGGGGCGACACGGATCGAACGGCAATGTCACGGTGGCCCATGGTTGAGGAAGACGGCAACGACGTTGATGCCGGGGTGCTGGACTTGATCTCATTGGCGCAGACGAAGTAGCGAAGGCGTTCGGAGCTCCTCGACAAGCTCCTAGCCCGCAGGGAGGGCAGTGGCCATGTGGACAGGGTCGGTCATGGTGGTCGTGGCGTCTGACTTCGTCCAGATCGACGGGATCGATCGAGCGAGGAGGAGAAGTGGATTTGGGAGGGGGCGTCGAGGACGAGTGAGGCCATGGGGGCAGGGAAGGAAGGGCGTCACCCTTATCCATTCCCCTTTGATGCCATCAAGGTGGTCAGGCGGGAGCCCGGCTCTGTAGCGACGCGGCTCGGGGAACAGGAGAAGACGACCGCGCGGGGACTCGACCGCTGAGCCGGTTCGGTGGCAAGGCCCGGGGGCAGGGCGAATCCCCCTTTACATCGTCCTTTTGATTTTTAAATGTATTCTAATCTCTTTCTCCTTTTTAACACCATTTTCTATTTATTCTTATCATTTAAATGATCTCTACTCCTAATGTCTCAGTTGGTAGTCTCTGTTCCGGGTTTATTTTCGTCCCCCCTCCCGAATGAGGGAGAGGGGGAGAGAGAGTGAGGAAGAGAAAGGGAGAGGGTGTGTGTGTGAGAGAATTTGATGGTAAAAAAGGTAGTCAATGTCACTTAATATGTATGAAAATATTAAATGTAATATTAACATAATTAATATTGAACTTTTAAAGTTAATGTGGCCCCGTTGCAACGCACGGGCGTTCTTCTAGTGTTTTAAATGACTCAAGACTATCAAACACGACATGCAGTGGTTAGTTTATTGCATGCAATGCTATTACTTGGCAAATGAACATTAAGTTTTTTCGTTTTTCACTCCTTTTTGGTCACGATGCACAACCTAAAATGACTTATTCATCTAGACGAAGGGAGTACTATTTTTACAACTGACTTTACTAGCAAGTGGAGGGATTACCTCTCGAGGAGGGGCAGAGTTGCATGTTGATTGTAACAAATTTAATTTCGTTACTATTTTTATGTGGGAGTTTACTACCAAGTGGAGGAAAAACTGTGGGAATATTTCTAGGTTTGCTACTCCAATCAATGCGTCTACTCTCTCTTGCTCATCTTTCAATTGCACATAAACATTGACATTCATCTTGACATGAACTCATGCTTATGTTGAAAATCTTCAAAAGATGTGTCTTTACTATTGAGGAATTTCACGTCGAACAAGAGGTTTCACGTATTAAAAATGTATCACAGTAGTACCAAACATTATTTTCTTTACCGATAAAGGCTTTCGCCCCGCTTTATATATAAAGCAATGATCAACAGCATCCGGTACAAACGCACACCCCCACAACAGACGCACACACACATCCAAGGCATGACACATAGGCGCTAAGCGCGGCAACACCATCCCTAGCACTACGCAAAGAGGTGAAGCCACATATGACGAACCGTGGGCTTCAAGGCGGCGCCTTCAAGAAGGGGACGACACCGGAGCGCCGCCACCGCCCGATCCGAGGATCAGAGTTTCCCCTGGAGCAACACGACGGGCAATGAGAGCCGCGACGACACCTTCAAGAAGGGAACGAGGTTCGCCATCGCCGGTCCGTCCGAACATAGAGCAGGTTTCCTTGTTATTATTATATTTCCTTGTTCATGATAATTGTCTTTTATTCATGCTATAACTGTATTATCCAGAAATCGTAATACACGTGTGAATACATAGACCACAATATGTCCCTAGTGAGCCTCTAGTTGACTAGCTCGTTGTGATCAACAGATAGTCATGGTTTCCTGGCTATGGACATTGGATGTCGTTGATAACGGGATCACATCATTAGGAGAATGATGTGATGGACAAGACCCAATCCTAAGCCTAGCACAAAGATCGTGTAGTTCGTTTGCTAGAGCTTTGCCAATGTCAAGTATCTCTTCCTTTGACCATGAGAGCGTGTAACTCCTGGATACCGTAGGAGTGCTTTGGGTGTATCAAACGTCACAACGTAACTGGGTGACTATAAAGGTGCACTACAGGTATCTTCGAAAGTATCTATTGTTTTATGCGGATCGAGACTGGGATTTGTCACTCCGTGTAAACGGAGAGGTATCTCTGGGCCCACTCGGTAGGACATCATCATATGCGCAATGTGACCAAGGAGTTAATCACGGGATGATGTGTTACGGAACGAGTAAAGTGACTTTCCGGTAACGAGATTGAACAAGGTATTGGATACCGACGATCGAATCTCGGGCAAGTAACATACCGATAGACAAAGGGAATTGAATACGGGATTGATTAAGTCCTTGACATCGTGGTTCATCCGATGAGATCATCGTGGAGCATGTGGGAGCCATCATGGGTATCCAGATCCCGCTGTTGGTTATTGACCGGAGAACGCCTCGGTCATGTCTGCATGTCTCCCGAACCCGTAGGGTCTACACACTTAAGGTTCGATGACGCCAGGGTTATAAAGGAAGTTTGTATGTGGTTACCGAATGTTGTTCGGAGTCCCGGATGAGATCCCGGACGTCACGAGGAGTTCTGAAATGGTCCGGAGGTAAAGATTTATATATAGGAAGTCCTGTTTCGGCCATCGGGACAAGTTTCGGGGTCATCGGTATTGTACCGGGACCACCGGAAGGGTCCCGGGGGCCCACCGGGTGGGGCCACCTGCCCCGGGGGGCCACATGGGCTGTAGGGGGTGCGCCTTGGCCTGCATGGGCCAAGGGCACCAGCCCCTAGAGGCCCATGCGCCAAGATATAGGAAAAAGGGGAGAGTCCTAAAGGGGGAAGGCACCTCCGAGGTGCCTTGGGGAGGATGGACTCCTCCCCCCCTCTTAGCCGCACCCCTTCCTTGGAGGAAGGGGCAAGGCTGCGCCTCCCCCCTCTCCCCTGCCCCTATATATAGTGGAGGGGAGGGAGGGCATCCATACCTGAGCCCTTGGCGCCTCCCTCCCTCTCGTGACACCTCCTCCTCTCCCGTAGGTGCTTGGCGAAGCCCTGCAGGATTGCCACGCTCCTCCATCACCACCACGCCGTTGTGCTGCTGCTGGATGGAGTCTTCCTCAACCTCTCCCTCTCTCCTTGCTGGATCAAGGCGTGGGAGACGTCACCGGGCTGTACGTGTGTTGAACGCGGAGGTGCCGTGCGTTCGGCACTTGATCATCGGTGATTTGAATCACGACGAGAACGACTCCTTCAACCCCGTTCACTTGAACGCTTCCGCTTAGCGATCTACAAGGGTATGTAGATGCACTCTCCTTCTACTCGTAGCTGGTTTCTCCATAGATAGATCTTGGTGACACGTAGGAAAATTTTGAATTATTGCTACGTTCCCCAACAGTGGCATCATGAGCTAGGTCTATTGCGTAGATTCTTTGCACGAGTAGAACACAAAGTAGTTGTGGGCGTTGATGTTGTTCAATATGCTTACCGTTACTAGTCCAATCTTGTTTCGACGGTATTGTGGGATGCAGCGGCCCGGACCGACCTTACACGTACTCTTACGTGAGACAGGTTCCACCGATTGACATGCACTTGGTGCATAAGGTGGCTAGCGGGTGCCAGTCTCTCCCACTTTAGTCGGAACGGATTCGATGAAAAGGGTCCTTATGAAGGGTAAATAGCAATTGGCATATCACGTTGTGGTTTTGCGTAGGTAAGAAACGTTCTTGCTAGAAACCCATAGCAGCCACGTAAAACATGCAAACAACAATTAGAGGACGTCTAACTTGTTTTTGCAGGGTATGCTATGTGATGTGATATGGCCAAAAGGATGTGATGAATGATATATGTGATGTATGAGATTGATCATGTTCTTGTAATAGGATTCACGACTTGCATGTCGATGAATATGACAACCGGCAGGAGCCATAGGAGTTGTCTTTATTTATTGTATGACATGCGTGTCATTGAAGAACGCCATGTAAACTACTTTACTTTATTGCTAAATGCGTTAGTCATAGAAGTAGAAGTAGTCGTTGGCGTGACAACTTCATGAAGACACGATGATGGAGATCATGATGATGGAGATCATGTTGTCATGCCGGTGACAAGATGATCATGGAGCCCCGAAGATGAAGATCAAAGGAGCTATATGATATTGTCCATATCATGTCACTACTCTATTTGATTGCATGTGATGTTTATCATGTTTATGCATCTTGTTTGCTTAGAACGACGGTAGTAAATAAGATGATCCCTTACAACAATTTCAAGAAGTGTTCTCCCCTAACTGTGCACCGTTGCTACAGTTCGTCGCTTCTAAGCACCACGTGATGATCGGGTGTGATGGATTCTTACGTTCACATACAACGGGTGTAAGACAGTTTTACACAGCGAAAACACTTAGGGTTAACTTGACGAGCCTAGCATGTACAGACATGGCCTCGGAACACGGAGACCGAAAGGTCGAGCATGAGTCGTATAGTAGATACGATCAACATGAAGATGTTCACCGATAATGACTAGTCCGTCTCACGTGATGATCGGACACGGCCTAGTTGACTCGGATCATGTAATCACTTAGATGACCAGAGGGATGTCTATCTGAGTGGGAGTTCATAAGATGAACTTAATTATCCTGAACATAGTCAAAAGACCTTTTGCAAATTATGTCGTAGCTCGCGCTTTAGTTCTACTGTTTTAGATATGTTCCTAGAGAAAATATAGTTGAAAGTTGATAGTAGCGATTATGCGATCAGTAGAAAGCTTATGTCCTTAATGCACCGCTCAGTGTGCTGAACCCCAACATCGTTTGTCGATGTTGCGAACATCGGACATACACGTTTTGATAACTACGTGATAGTTCAATTAAATGGTTTAAGTAGAGGCACCAAAGACGGTTTTTGAAACGTCGCGAAACATATGAGATGTTTCGAGGGCTGAAATTAGGATTTCAGGCTCGTGCCCACGTCAAGAGATATAAGACCTCCGACGATTTTCTTAGCCTGCAAACTAAGGGAGAAAAGCTCAATCGTTGAGCTTGTGCTCAGATTGTCTGAGTGCAACAATCACTTAAATCGAGTGGGAGTTGATCTTCCAAATGAGATAGTGATGTTTCTCCAAAGTCATTGCCACCAAGCTGCTAGAGCTTTGTGATGAACTATAACAAATCAGGGATAGATATGATGATCCTTGAGATATTTGTGATGTTTGACACCGCGAAAGTAGAAATCAAGAAGGAGCATCAATTGTTGATGGTTGGTGAAACCACTAGTTTCAAGAAGGGCAAGGGCAAGAAGGGATACTTCATGAAACGGCAAATCAGCTGCTGCACCAGTGAAGAAACCCGAGGTTGAACCCAAACCCGAGACTAAGTGCTTCTGTAATAAGGGGAACAACCACTGGAGCAGCATTACCCTAGATACTTGGTAGATGAGAAGGCTGGCAAGGTCGATAGAAGTATATTGGATATACATTATGTTAATGTGTACTTTACTAGTACTCCTAGTAGCACCAGGGTATAAGATACCGGTTCGGTTGCTAAGTGTTAGTAACTCGAAATAAAGAGCTACGGAATAAACGGAGACTAGCTAAAGGTGAGCTGACGATATGTGTTGGAAGTGTTTCCAAGTTTGATATGATCAAACATCGCACGCTCCCTCTACCATCAAGATTAGTATTAAACCTGAATGGTTTACTGAATCTCGATCGTAGTGATACACATTTTCATGCCAAAAGATATAAGATAGTAATGATAGTACCACTTACTTGTGGCACTGCCATGTAAGTCATAATGGTATAAAACGCATGAAGAAGCTCCATGTTGATGGATCTTTGGACTCACTCGTTTTGAAAAGTTTGAGACATGCGAACCATGTCTATTGATGTATATGCATGAAGAAACTCCATGCAAATGGACCGTTTGGACTCACTTGATTTTGAATCACTTGAGATATGCAAATCATACCACATGGGCAAGATGACTGAAAAGCCTCGTTTTCAGTAAGATGGAACAAGATAGCAACTTGTTGGAAGTAACACATTTTGATGTGTCCAATCCAATGAGTGCTGAGGCATGCAGTGAATATCGTTATGATCTTACTTCACAGATGATTCGAGTAGATGTTGAGAATATTTACTTGATGAAATACAAGTCTGAATTATTGAATGGTTCAAGTAATTTCAGAGTGAAGTAGAAGATCATTGTGACAAGAGGATAAAATGTCTATGATGTGAATATCTAAGTTACGAGTTTTGTCACACAATTAAGACATTGTGGAAATTGTTTCGCAATTAATACCGCCTGGAACACCATAGTGTGATGGTGTGTCCGAACATCATAGTTGCACCCTATTGGATATGGTGCGTACCATGATGTCTCTTATCGAATTACCACTATTGTCCATGGGTTAGGCATTAGAGACAACCACATTCACTTTAAATAGGGCACCACGTAATTCCGTTGAGATGACACCGTATGAATTATGGTTTAGAGAAACCTAAGTTGTCGTTTCTTAAAAGTTTGGGGCTGCGACGCTTATATGAAAAAGTTTCAGGTTGATAAGCTCGAACCCAAAGCGGATAAAATGCATCTTCATAGGAAACCCAAAACAGTTGGGTATACCTCCTAATTCAGATCCGAAAGCAATATGGATTGTTTCTTGAATCGGGTCCTTTCTCGAGGAAAAGTTTCTCTCGAAAGAATTGAGTGGGAGGATTGTGGAAACTTGATGAGGTTATTGAACCGTCTCTTCAACTAGTGTGTGGCAGAGCACAGGAAGTAGTTCCTGTGGCACCTACACCAATTGAAGTGGAAGCTTATGATAGTGATCATGAAGTTTCGGATCAAGTCACTACCGTACCTTGTAGGGTGACATGGATACGTACTACTTCAGAGTGGTACAGTAATCCTGTCTTGAAGGTCATGTTGCTAGACAACAATGAACCTACGAGCTATGGAGAAGCGATGGTGGGCCCGAATTCCGACAAATGGTTAGAAGCCATGAAATCCGAGATAGTATCCATATATCAGAACAAAGCATGGACTTTGATGGACTTGCCCGATGATCGGCAATCCATTAAGATAAATGGATCTTTTAAGAAGAAGACGGACGTGGATGGTAATGTCACCATCTATGAAGCTCGACTTGTGGCGAAGTGTTTTCCGACAAGTTCAAGGAGTGGCTACGATGAGATTTTCTCACTCGTAGCGATGCTTAAAGTCCGTCGGAATCATGTTAGCATTAGCTGCATTTATGAAATCTGGCAGATGGATGTCAAGACAAGTTTCCTTACCAGTTTTCGTAAGGAAAGGTTGTATGCAATACAATCAGAAAAGTTTTGTCGATCCTAAGGATGCTAAAAGGTATGCTAGCTCCAGCGATCCTTCTAAGGACTGGAGTAAGCATCTCGGAGTTGGAATGTACGCTTTGATGAGATGATCAAAGATTTTGGATTTATACAAAGTTTATGAGAAACTTGTATTTCCAAAGAAGTGAGTGGGAGCACTATAGAATTTCTGATGAGTATATGTTGTTGACATATTGATGATCAGAGATGATGTAGAATTTCTAGAAAGCATATAGGGTTATTTGAAAGGTGTTTTTCAATAGAAAACCTGGATTAAGCTACTTGAACATTGAGCATCAAGATCTATAAGGATAGATCAAAATGCTTAATAATACTTTCAAAAGAGCACATACCTTGACATGATCTTGAAGGTGTTCAAGATAGATCAGTCAAAGAAGAAGTTCTTGCCTGAGTTGTAAGGTACGAAGTTAAGACTTAAAGCTCGACCTCGGCAGAATAGAGAGAAAGGACGAAGGTCGTCCCCTATGCTTAAGACATAGGCTCTACAGTATGCTATGCTGTGTACCGCACCGAAAGTGTGCCTTGCCATGAGTCAGTCAAGGGGTACAAGAGTGATCCATGAATGGATCATAGGACAGCGGTCAAAGTTATCCTTAGTAACTAGTGGACTAAGGAATTTTCTCGATTATGAAGGTGGTAAAAGAGTTCGTCGTAAAGGTTACGATGATGCAAGCTTAACACCTATCCGGATAGCTCTAAGTAGAGATACCGGATACGTACAATGGGGCAACAATTTAGAATAGCTCCAAGTAGAACAGTTATTTGGAATAGCTCCAAATAGAGCGTGGTAGCTGCATCTAGGAGATGACATAGAGATTTGTAAAGCACACACGGATCTGAAAGGTTCAGACCCGTTGACTAAAACCTCTCTCACAAGCAACATGATCAAACATAAAACTCATTGAGTGTTGATCACATAGTGATGTGAACTAGACTACTGATTCTAGTAAACTCTTGGGTGTTAGTCACATGGCGATGTGACCTGTGAGTGTTAATCACATGGCGATGTGAACTAGATTATTGACTCTAGTGCAAGTGGGAGACTGTTGGAAATATGCCCTAGAGGCAATAATAAAAGTGTTATTATTATATTTCCTTGTTCATGATAATTGTCTTTTATTCATGCTATAACTGTATTATCCGGAAATCGTAATACACGTGTGAATACATAGACCACAATATGTCCCTAGTGAGCCTCTAGTTGACTAGCTCGTTGTGATCAACAGATAGTCATGGTTTCCTGGTTATGGACATTGGATGTCGTTGATAACGGGATCACATCATTAGGAGAATGATGTGATGGACAAGACCCAATCCTAAGCCTAGCACAAAGATCGTGTAGTTCGTTTGCTAGAGCTTTGCCAATGTCAAGTATCTCTTCCTTTGACCATGAGAGCGTGTAACTCCTGGATACCGTAGGAGTGCTTTGGGTGTATCAAACGTCACAACGTAACTGGGTGACTATAAAGGTGCACTACAGGTATCTTCGAAAGTATCTATTGTTTTATGCGGATCGAGACTGGGATTTGTCACTCCGTGTAAACGGAGAGGTATCTCTGGGCCCACTCGGTAGGACATCATCATATGCGCAATGTGACCAAGGAGTTAATCACGGGATGATGTGTTACGGAACGAGTAAAGTGACTTTCCGGTAACGAGATTGAACAAGGTATTGGATACCGACGATCGAATCTCGGGCAAGTAACATACCGATAGACAAAGGGAATTGAATACGGGATTGATTAAGTCCTTGACATCGTGGTTCATCCGATGAGATCATCGTGGAGCATGTGGGAGCCATCATGGGTATCCAGATCCCGCTGTTGGTTATTGACCGGAGAACGTCTCGGTCATGTCTGCATGTCTCCCGAACCCGTAGGGTCTACACACTTAAGGTTCGATGACGCTAGGGTTATAAAGGAAGTTTGTATGTGGTTACCGAATGTTGTTCGGAGTCCCGGATGAGATCCCGGACGTCACGAGGAGTTCCGAAATGGTCCGGAGGTAAAGATTTATATATAGGAAGTCCTGTTTCGGCCATCGGGACAAGTTTCGGGGTCATCGGTATTGTACCGGGACCACCGGAAGGGTCCCGGGGGCCCACCGGGTGGGGCCACCTGCCCCGGGGGGCCACATGGGCTGTAGGGGGTGCGCCTTGGCCTGCATGGGCCAAGGGCACCAGCCCCTAGAGGCCCATGCGCCAAGATATAGGAAAAAGGGGAGAGTCCTAAAGGGGGAAGGCACCTCCGAGGTGCCTTGGGGAGGATGGACTCCTCCCCCCTCTTAGCCGCACCCCTTCCTTGGAGGAAGGGGCAAGGCTGCGCCTCCCCCCTCTCCCCTGCCCCTATATATAGTGGAGGGGAGGGAGGGCATCCATACCTGAGCCCTTGGCGCCTCCCTCCCTCTCGTGACACCTCCTCCTCTCCCGTAGGTGCTTGGCGAAGCCCTGCAGGATTGCCACGCTCCTCCATCACCACCACGCCGTTGTGCTGCTGCTGGATGGAGTCTTCCTCAACCTCTCCCTCTCTCCTTGCTGGATCAAGGCGTGGGAGACGTCACCGGGCTGTACGTGTGTTGAACGCGGAGGTGCCGTGCGTTCGGCACTTGATCATCGGTGATTTGAATCACGACGAGAACGACTCCTTCAACCCCGTTCACTTGAACGCTTCCGCTTAGCGATCTACAAGGGTATGTAGATGCACTCTCCTTCTACTCGTAGCTGGTTTCTCCATAGATAGATCTTGGTGACACGTAGGAAAATTTTGAATTATTGCTACGTTCCCCAACAGTTTTCACCCCGACCACTAATCACCACCACCGAACGCCACACCCCGTCTACCACGCCGCCCACATGGCTGTCGCAACCGGGCAGCACCAAGCCATGGGCTCTGCCCATGAGCCTCACGAACCCACCATCAGGGCCGCCGCCCCGACATCCAAGACCTTGACACCATCTCATCCGAGATCCGCCGCTACTCCAACCAAAGACACGAGAGAAAAAGACCCGCCTTTCGCACCCCTGGGCTGCCCCCAGTGATGAGACCCAATAGGCCGGCCAAAACTAGCCTCCATCGCCCCGTCCTACGGCACCGGGCACGAGACGAGCTCGGTCCTGCTGCCAGGCGCGAGACGAGCATGATCCTGCTGCCGGGCGCGAGACGAGCTCGGTCCTGCTGCCGTGCGCGAGACAAGGTCAGTCCTGCTGCCGGGCGCGAAACGAGCCTGGTCCTGCTGCCTGGTGCGAGACGAGTGATGGACCATAACTGGGGGAGGGCCAACCATCGACGAAGGTAGCAGACGATTGATGAAACGTTATTTTCTTTTTACCGAAAAAGGCTTTCGCCCCGCTTTATAGATAAAGCAAACCGCCAAGAGCACACATACAAGAACTAGTCCAGGACAAACGCACCCACAAAACACAACAAGAGATCCAAAGGGTTTTGCTGAGGGCACAGCTCAACAAGCCCTAAAAAACAATAAAGAAAACTGCACGGCCGAGGCCGGAGCCAAAGCCGAGGAGGAACACCAAGCATCTAATCAGGCTCTGGAGGAGGCGGAGGGGGCGGCGGCGATAGGCGGACAGCCATCGATCGAAGGTCGGTGATGAAGGCAGAGATGGCGTCCCGGTCTCGAGGGCGGCTAAGCGGCCGCCAAAGCTGCAAGCAACCAGACGGTTTAAAAATAGCATCAGTAGCCCGACGAAGCGGAGTGCGCTGAATCAAAAGTTTGTTGCGAATCATCCAGAGGGTCCACGCAAGAACGCCAATCTCAAGCCACCTAATGTGGCGAGTGGGCAGGGGGAGTTCTGGAGTTCAGCGAATAGGTCGGGGAAATTGGTGTGGCACCAATTCCCCCCCCCCCCCCACCGCCTCTCTAAAACATCTCCAGACGAACTCGGCAGATACGCAGGCGAAAAAGATGTGATTCGAGCCCTCGGGGACACCACAGAGCGGGCACAGACCGGAGCCCGGACCATTGCGCTTGCGGACCTCCACTCCAGAAGGGAGCCGGCCGCGGATCCATTGCCACATGAAGATCCGTATTTTTAGAGGTAGATGGATGGGACATACCGCCAGGAGGGGGACGGGGCGGAGGAGGGAGCGATGGCCGAGTAGAGGGACTTGGTGGAGAATTGGCCCAAAGGGTCAAGGCGCCATCGAACTTGGTCCGGGCTAGCATCGGCGTCCGGCTCGTGGAGGGCGATGCAATCAAGAAGCTCCTCCCAAGCGGCAGTTTCCGGAGGCCCAAATGGCCTCCGGAAAGCAAGGCGCCCTAAGTTAATAAGGGCCCGTTCAACTGAGATCGTCGGGGCGACAGCGATGGAGAAGATCTCGGGAAACCGGGCCGCGAAGGGCGAGTCTCCCGCCCATCGGTCGAACCAGAACAGGGTCGCTGAACCCGTTCCCACCGAAATGGAGGTCCCAATACGGAGAACGGGGAGCAGTTGGATCACAGACTGCCAAAATTGGGATCCACCAGACCGTTGACAGAAGGCCAAAGGTTGGCCACGCAGGTACTTGTTCCGGATGATGTCTAGCCACAACCCACCATGCCCTTGCGAGATGCGCCAGAGCCATCGGGAGAGGAGAGTGATATTCATGCGTTTCGAACACATGATACCGAGGCCGCCCTGCTCCCGAGGCTTACAGATGTTGGGCCAACTAACCATATGGCATTTCTGTTTGTTATTATCCCCGGCCCAATAGAAGCAGGATTGGACCTTTGCAATCGCATGGTGGAGCATCTTGTGGAGGCTTTAGAAGCTCATGAGGAATAGGAGGAGACTGGAGAGCGAGGAGTTGATGAGGATCGTCTGGGCCGCCTTTGACAGCCATCATCCCTGCCATGGCTCAATGCACGTCTGCAACTTGGACACGGACGGTCGCAGATCAGCCACCGTAAGCCGAGAGTCACTAATGGGCATCCCCAGGTAGGTGGTGGGGAAGGTTCCCAGGCGGCAATTCAGGCGGTTGGCGATGTCGCGGGCCTCGGCCGGAGAGTAGCCCATCACCATCACATCACTCTTATCGAAGTTGATCTTGAGGCCAGACATTTGTTGGAAGCAAAGGAGGAGGAACTTAAGGTTGGCGATGTCCGCGTCCGAGCCTTCGACCATGATGATGGTGTCGTCAGCATACTGGAGTAGGGAGATGCCGGCGCCGCCGGCCAAATGGGAAGCGAGCCCACGGATATGGCATGCCGCCTTAGCCTTGTCCAGGATAGCCGACAGTGCATCCACCACCATGTTGAACAGGAACAGGGAAAAGGGATCGCCTTGCCTCACCCCACAAAGAGTGGGAAAGTAGGGGCCAATTTCCCCATTTATGTTCACGGCAGTGCGACCACAGGAGACTGCTACCTCTTGATCACTGCGTTGGATTTCCCCGAAGAGGAGAGGATGATGCAGCAAAGTAGCGTAAGTATTTCCCTTAGTTTTTTGAGAACCAAGGTATCAATCCAGTAGGAGGCCATGTGCGAGTCCCTCGTACCTACACAAAACAAATAGCTCAACGCAACCAACGTGATTAGGGGTTGTCAATCCCTCCACGGTCACTTACGAGAGTGAGATCTGATAGAGATGATAGATAATATTTTTGGTATTTTTGATATAAAGATGCAAAGTAAAATAAAAGGCAAAGTAGAAAGCAAAGCAATAATAAAGTGATTGGAGATTGATATGATGAGAATAGACCCGGGGGCCATAGGTTTCACTGGTGGCTTCTCTCAAGAGCATAAGTATTTCTATGGTGGGTGAACAAATTATTGTTGAGCAATTGACAACATTGAGCATAGTTATGAGAATATCTAGGTATGATCATGTATATAGGCATCACGTCCGAGACAAGTAGACCGACTCATGCCTGCATCTACTACTATTACTCCACTCATCGACCGCTATCCAGCATACATCTAGAGTATTAAGTTAATGAAAACAGAGTAACGCCTTAAGCAAGATGACATGATGTAGAGGAATAAATTCATGCAATATGATAAATACCCCATCTTGTTATCCTCGATGGCAACAATACAATACGTGCCTTGCTGCCCCTACTGTCACTGGGAAAGGACACCGCAAGATTGAACCCAAAGCTAAGCACTTCTCCCATTGCAAGAAAAACCAATCTAGTAGGCCAAACCAAACTGATAATTCGAAGAGACTTGCAAAGATAACCAATCACACATAAAAGAATTCAGAGAAGATTCAAATATTGTTCATAGATAATCTTGATCATAAACCCACAATTCATCGGTCTCAACAAACACACCGCAAAAAGAAGATTACATCGAATAGGTCTCCACGAGAGAGGGGGAGAACATTGTATTGAGATCCTAAAAGAGAGAAGAAGCCATATAGCTACTAACTATGGACCTGAAGGTCTGAGGTAAACTACTCACACTTCATCGGATGGGCTATGGTGTTGATGTAGAAGCCCTCCGTGATCGATTCCCCTTCCGGCGGAGCTACAGAACAGGCCCCAAGACGGGATCTCGTGGGTACAGAAGGTTGCGGCGATGGAATTAGGTTTTTGGCTCCGTATCTGATCGTGTGGGGGTACGTAGGTATATATAGGAGGAAGGAGTACGTCGGTGGAGCTTCGAGGGGCCCACGAGGCAGGGGGCGCGCCCTCCACCCTCATGACCGCCTCGTGGCTTTCTTGACAAAGGGTCCAAGTCTCCTGGGTCTTATCTGATGAGAAAATCACGTTCCCGAAGGTTTTCATTCCGTTTGGACTCCGTTTGATATTCCGTTTCTTCGAAAAACTGAAATAGGCAAAAAACAGCCATTCCGGGCTGGGCCTCCGGTTAATAGGTTAGTCCCAAAAGTAATATAAAAGTGGAAAATAAAGCCCAATATAGTCCAAAACAGTAGATAATATAGCATGGAGCAATCAAAAATTATAGATACGTTGGAGACGTATCAGGCATCCCCAAGCTTAATTCCTGCTCGTCCTCGAGTAGGTAAATGATAAAAAAAGAATTTTTGATGCGGAGTGCTACTTGGCATAATTTCAATGTAAATCTTCTCAATTGTGGTATGAATGTTCAGATCCGAAAGATTCAAGACAAAAGTTCATATTGACATAAAAATAATAATACTTCAAGCATACTAACAAAGCAATTATGTCTTCTCAAAGTAACATGGCCAAAGAAAGTTTATCCCTACAAAATCATATAGTTTAGTCATGCTCCATTTTCGTCACACAAGAATGCTCTCATCATGCACAACCCCGATGACAAGCCAAGCAATTGTTTCATACTTTAGTAATCTCAAACTCATAAACCTTCACGCAATACATGAGCGTGAGCCATGGATATAGCACTATGGGTGGAATAAAATATGATGATGGGGGTTATGTTGAGAAGACAAAAAAGAGAAGATCTCACATCAACGAGGCTAATCAATGGATATGGAGATGCCATCGATTGATGTTAATGCAAGGAGTAGGGATTGCCATGCAACGGATGCACTAGAGCTATAAATGTATGAAAGCTCAACAAAAGAAACTAAGTGGGTGTGCATCCAACTTGCTTGCTCACGAAGACCTAGGGTATTTGAGGAAGCCCATCGTTGGAATATACAAGCCAAGTTCTATAATGAAAAATTCCCACTAGTATATGAAAGTGACAAAACAAGAGACTCTCTATCATGAAGATTATGGTGCTACTTTGAAGCACAAGTGTGGAAAAAAAGATAGTAGCATTGCCCCTTTTTATTTTATTTTTTTCTTTTTTCTTCTTTTTTGGGCCTTTTTTTTTCTTTGGCATTTCTCTTCTTCTTTTATTGGGACAATGCTCTATTGAATGATGATCATCACACTTCTATTTATTTACAACTCAATGATTACAACTCAATACTAGAACAAAGTATGACTCTATATGAATGCCTCCGGCGGTGTACCGGGATATGCAATGAATAAAGAGTGACATGTATGAAAGAATTATGAACGGTGGCTTTGCCACAAATACTATGTCAACTACATGATCATGCTAAGCAATATGACAATGATGAATGTGTCATGATGAACGGTATGGTGGAATGTTGCATGGCAATATATCTCGGAATGGCTATGGAAATGCCATAATAGGTAGGTATGGTGGCTGTTTTGAGGAAGATATAAAGAGGTTTATGTGTGAAAGAGCGTATCATATCACGGGGTTTGGATGCACCGACGAAGTTTGCACCAACTCTTAATGTGAGAAAGGGCCATGCACGGTACCGAAGAGGCTAGCAATGATGGAAGGGTGAGAGTGCGTATAATCCATGGACTCAACATTAGTCATAAATAACTCATATACTTATTGCCAAAATCTACAAGTCATCAAAAACCAAAGCATTACGCGCATGCTCCTAGGGGGATAGATTGGTAGGAAAAGACCATCGCTCGTCCCCGACCGCCACTCATAAGGAGGACAATCAAATAACACCTCATGTTTCAAATTTGTTACATAACGTTTACCATATGTGCATGCTACGGGACTTGCCAACTTCAACACAAGCACTTCTCAAATTCACAATTACTCTACAAGCATGACTTTGATATTATCACCTCCATATCTCAAAACAATTATCAAGCATCAAACTTTTCTTAGTATTCAACGCACTCAAAAGAAAGTTTTACAAATATTGAATACCAAGCATATTATTATTATTAAGAAAATTACCATGCTATTTAAGACTCTCAAAAATAATCTAAGTGAAGCATGAGAGATCAATAGTTTCTTTAAAACAAATCCACCACCGTGCTCTAAAAGATATAAGTGAGGCACTAGAGCAAAACTATAAAGCTCAAAAGATAAAAGTGAAGCACATAGAGTATTCTATCAAATTCCAATTCATGTATGGCTCTCTCAAAAGGTGTGTACAGCAAGGATGACTGTGGTAAACTAAAAAGCAAAGACTCAAATCATACAAGATGCTCCAAGCAAAACACATATCATGTGGTGAATAAAAATATAGCTCCAAGTAAAATTACTGATGGAAGTAGACGAAAGAGGGGATGCCTTCCGAGGCATCCCCAAGATTTGGCTTTTAGGTGTCCTTAGATTATCTTGGGGATGCCATGGGCATCCCCAAGCTTAGGATCTTGCCACTCCTTGTTCCATAATCCATCAAATCTTTACCCAAAACTTGAAAACTTCATAACACAAAACTTAAAGTAGAAAATCTCGTGAGCTCCGTTAGCGAAAGAAAATAAAAGATCACTTCAACATACTGTAATGAACTCATTCTTTATTTATATGGGTGTTATACCTACTGTATTCCAACTTATCTATGGATTATAAACTATTTTACTAGTCATAGATTCATCAAAATAAGCAAACAACACACGAAAAACAGAATCTGTCAAAAACAGAACAGTCTGTAGCAATCTGTAGCTAGCGCAAGATCTGGAACCCCAAAAATTCTAAAATAAATTTATGGACGTGAGGAATTTATCTATTAATAATCTGCAAAAATAATTAACTAAATATCACTCTCCAAATATAAATTACAGCAGTTCTCGTGAGCGCTAAAGTTTCTGTTTTTTACAGCAAGTTCAACAAGACTTTCCCCAAGTCTTTTCAACGGTTCTACTTGGCACAAACACTAATTAAACACAAAAAATATAACCAAAACAGAGGATAAATAATTTATTTATTACTAAACAGGAGCAAAAAGCAAGGAATAAAAATAAAATTGGGTTGCCTCCCAACAAGCGCTATCGTTTAACGCCCCTAGCTAGGCATTGATAAGCAAGAATAGATCTAGGTATTGCCATCTTTGGTAGGCAATCCATAAGTGGCTCTCATAATAGATTCATAAGGTAATTTAATTTTCTTTCTAGGAAAGTGTTCCATGCCTTTCATTAATGGAAATTGGAATCTAATATTTCCTTCCTTCATATCAATAATTGCACCAATCGTTCTAAGGAAAGGTCTACCAAGAATAATAGGACATGAAGGATTGCAATCTATGTCAAGAACAATAAAATCTACGGGTACATAATTCCTATTTGCAACAATAAGAACATCATTAATTCTCCCTATAGGTTTTGTAATAGTGGAACCCACAAGGTGCAAGTTTAGAGAGCAATCATCAAAATCACGGAAATCTAGCAAATCACACAAAGTTTTGGGAATAGTGGAAACACTAGCACCCAAATCACATAAAGCATAAAATTCATGATCTTTAATTTTAATTTTAATAGTTGGTTCCCACTCATCATAAAGTTTCTAGGGATAGAAACTTCCAATTCAAGTTTTTCTTCATAAGATTGCATCAATGCATCAACGATATGTTTAGTAAACGCTTTATTTTGACTATAAGCATGAGGAGAATTTAGCACGGATTGCAACAAGGAAATACAATCAATTAAAGAGCAACTTTCATAATTAAATTCCTTGAAATCCAATATAGTGGGTTTAGCAACATCTAGGGTTTTATTCTTTTCAATCCCACTTTTATCAATTTCATCATCAAGATCTAAATACTCTGAATTTTTGGAACGTCGTCTAGGTAAGGGTGGATCATATTCAGTTCCATCAAGATTCATATTGCAAAACAAAGATTTAATGGGGGACACATCAATAACTTTTAGATCTTCATCTTGATTTTCATAGGAATTGGAAGAACACGCTTTGATAAAGGCATTTTTCGTAGCACGCATCCTAGTGGTTCTTTCCTTGCACTCATCAATGGAAATTCTCATGGCTTTGAGGGACTCATTGATATAATGCTTAGGAGGAATAGATCTAAGCTTTAAAGAATCAACATCAAGAGAAATTCTATCAATGTTCCTAGCCAATTCATCAACTTTAAGTAATTTCTCTTCAAGCAAAGCATTAAAATTCTTTTGTGAATTCGTAAACTCTTTAACACTATTCTCAAATTCAGAGGGCGTCTTATTAAAATTTCCATAAGAATTGTTGTAGGAATTACCATAACTATTAGAGGGATTACTAGGATAAAGCCTAGAGTTGAAATTTCCTCTATACGCGTTATTACCAAAATTGTTCCTACCAACAAAATTCACATCCATAGATTCGTTATTATTCTCAATCAAAGTATACAAGGGCATATCATTAGGATCAGGAGAAACACTCTTATTAGCAAATAATTTCATAAGTTCATCCATCTTTCCACTCAAAACATTAATTTCTTCTATCGCATGCACCTTTTTATTAGTAGATCTTTCAGTATGCCATTGAGAATAATTAACCATAATATTATCTAGGAGTTTAGTAGCTTCTCCTAAAGTGATTTCCATAAAAGTGCCTCCCACGACCGAATCTAAAAGATTTCTAGAAGCAAAATTCAATCTGGCATAAATTTTTTGTATAATCATCCACAAATTCAAACCATGAGTAGGGCAATTATGTATCATTAATTTCATTCTCTCCCAAGCTTGTGCAACATGTTCATGATCAAGTTGCTTAAAATTCATAATACCGTTTCTAAGAGAGATGATCTTAGCGGGAGGAAAATAGTTGGAGATAAAAGCATCTTTGCACTTGTTCCATGAATCAATACTATTTTTAGGCAAAGATGAAAACCAAGCTTTAGCATGATCTCTAAGCGAAAAAGGAAATAGCTTCAATTTAACAATATCATTATCCACATCTTTCTTCTTTTGCATGTCACACAAATCAACGAAGCTATTTAGATGGGTAGCGGCATCTTCACTAGGAAGGCCGGAAAACAGATCTTTCATGACAAGATTCAACAAAGCAGCATTAATTTCACAAGATTCAGCATCGGTAAGAGGAGCAATCGGAGTGCTAATAAAATCATTGTTGTTGGTATTGGTGAAGTCACACAATTTAGTATTATCTTGAGCCATCGCGACAAGCAAGCAAACGAAAAGCAAACGGGCAAAAAGAGGCAAATAGAGAGGGAGGATAGAGAGAGAGAGAGGGCAAATAAAACGGCAAGGGTGAAGTGGGGGAGAGGAAAACGAGAGGCAAATGGTAAATAATGTAGTGCGAGAGACAGGGATTGTGATGGGTACTTGGTATGTTGACTTTTGCGTAGACTCCCCGGCAACGGCGCCAGAAATTCTTCTTGCTACCTCTTGAGCACTGCGTTGGATTTCCCCGAAGAGGAGAGGATGATGCAGCAAAGTAGCATAAGTATTTCCCTCAGTTTTTGAGAACCAAGGTATCAATCCAGTAGGAGGCTCCGGTTAATAGGTTAGTCCCAAAAGTAATATAAAAGTGGAAAATAAATCCCAATATAGTCCAAAACAGTAGATAATATAGCATGGAGCAATCAAAAATTATAGATACGTTGGAGATGTATCAGAGACCATCTGCATCACCCTGGAGATCATGCGGTCATCGAAGCCTTTCTGTAGAAGAACTTCCCGAAGGAAGGGCCAGCTAACGGTGTCATAGGCCTTATGGAAATCGATCTTCAGGAAGACCGCCTTCAGGTGTTTGGAGCGGACCTCGTGGAGAACCTCGTGGAGGACTAGCACCCCATACAGAATATATCGACCTTGGATGAAGGCCGATTGGTTGGGGTGGGTAATGTGGTCTGCGAGTAGGGTCACCCTATTGGCGTACCCTTTCGCCAGAATACGGAAGATCACGTTTATCACCATGATCGGGCGAAACTGACGGATGTCAGACGCCCCAGGGACCTTGGGGATAAGCGAGATCGTCCCGTAGTTAAGGCGCCCGAGGTCAATGGACCCAACGTAGAACTCATCAAAGATGGCCATGACCTCCGGTTTGAGCACATTCCAGAAGGTTTGGAAGAACTTAACCGGCAGGCCATTGATAACCCACAAGTATAGGGGATCGCAACAGCTTTCGAGGGTAGAGTATTCAACCCAAATTTATTGATTCGACACAAGGGGAGCCAAAGAATATTCTCAAGTATTAGCAGCTGAGTTGTCAATTCACCACACCTGGAAACTTAGTATCTGCAGCAAAGTGTTTAGTAGCAAAGTAATATGGTAGTGGTGGTAACGGTAACAAAAGAGTAATGAAAGCAAATTAATATTTTTGGTATTTCGTAGTGATTGTAACAATAGCAACGGGAAAGTAAATAAGCGTAAACCAGTATATGGAAAGCTCGTAGGCATCGGATCAGTAATGGATAATTATGCAGGATGTGGTTCATCATGTAACAGTCATAACATAGGGTGACACAGAACTAGCTCCAATTCATCAATGTAATGTAGGCATGTGTTCCGAATATAGTCATACGTGCTTATGGAAAAGAACTTGCATGACATCTTTTGTCCTACCCTCCCGTGGCAGCGGGGTCCTAATGGAAACTAAGGATATTAAGGCCTCCTTTTAATAGAGTACCGGAACAAAGCATTAGCACATAGTGAATACATGAACTCCTTAAACTACGGTCATCACCGGTAAGTATCCCGATTATTGTCACTTTGGGGTTAACGGATCATAACACATAATAGGTGACTATAGACTTGCAAGATAGGATCAAGAACTCTCATATATTGATGAAAACATAATAGGTTCAGATCTGAAATCATGATAAATCTCAGAACATAGTGGATACTAGGGATCAAACCCTAACAAAACTAACTCGATTACATGATAAATCTCATCCAACCCATCACCGTCCAGCATGCCTATGATGGAATTACTCACGCACGGCGGTGAGCATCATGAAATTGGTGATGGGGGATGGTTGATGATGACGACAGCGACGAATCCCCCTCTCCGGAGCCCCGAACGGACTCCAGATCAGCCCTCCCGAGAGGTTTTAGGGCTTGGCGACGGCTCCGTATCGTAAAACGCGATGATTTCTTCTCCTCTATTTTTTTCTTCCCGAAAGCAAATATATAGAGTTGGAGTTGGAGTCGGGAGGTCTCCAGGGGGACCACGAGGTAGGGGCGCGCCCTAGGGGTGGAGGGCGCCCTCCACCCTCGTGGACAGGGTGTGGGCCCCCTGGTCTTCATCTTTGGCGAGGATTTTTTTTATTATTTATTGTAAGATATTCCGTGGAGTTTCAGGTCATTCCGAGAACTTTTGTTTTCTACACATAAAACAACATCATGGCAATTCTGCTGAAAACAACGTCAGTCCAGGTTAGTTCCATTCAAATCATACAAGTTAGAGTCCAAAACAAGGGCAAAAGTGTTTGGAAAAGTAGATATGACGGAGATGTATCAACTCCCCCAAGCTTAAACCTTGCTTGTCCTCAAGCAAATCAGTTGACAAACTGAAAGAAATAAAGAAAAACTTTTACAAACTCTATTTGCTCTTGTTGTTGTAAATATGTCAAGCTAGCATTCAAGTTTTCAGCAAAGATTATAACTAACCACATTTGCAATAATTCCCAGGTCTCATGATTACCCATATCAATAGCATAATCAACTAGCAAGCCATAATAATAAATATCGGATGACAACACTTTCTCAAAACAATCGTAATATGATATAACAAGATGGTATCTCGCTAGCCCTTTCTGAGACCGCAAAATATAAATGCAGAGCACCTTTAAAGATCAAGGACTGACTAGACATTGTAATTCATGGTAAAAGAGATCCAATCATAGTCACACCCAATATAAATTAATAGTGATGAATGCAAATGACAGCTGCGCTCTCCAGCTAGTGCTTTTAATAAGAGGGTGATGACTCAACATAAAAGTAAATGGATAGGCCCTTCGCAGAGGGAAGCAGGGATTTGTAGAGGTGCCAGAGCTCGGTTTTAGAGTTAATTAATATTTTGAGCGGTATACTTTCATTGTCAACATAACAACCAAGAGATGGCGATATCTTCCATGCTACACACATTATAGGTGGTTCCCAAACAGAATGGTAAAGTTTATACTCCCCCTCCACCAACAAACATCAATCCATGGCTTGCTCGAAACAATGAGTGCCTCCAACTAACAACAGTCCCAGGGGGAGTTTTGTTTTGCAATTATTTTGATTTAGTTTGCATAGAGCATGGGACTGGGCATCCCGGTGACCAGCCATTTTCTCGTGAGTGAGGAGCGGAGTCCACTCCTCTTGAGAATAACCCGCCTAGCATGGAAGATACAAACAGCCCTAGTTGATACATGAGCTATTCGAGCATACAAAACAGAATGTTTATTTGAAGGTTTAGAGTTTGGCACATACAAATTTACTTGGAACGGCAGGTAGATACCGCATATAGGAAGGTATAGTGGACTCATCTGGAATAACTTTGGGGTTTAAGGGATTGGATGCACAAGCAGTATTCCCGCTTAGTACATGTGAAGGCTAGCAAAAGACTGGGAAGCGACCAACTAGAGAGCGACAACAGCCATGTACATGCATTAAAATTAATAAACATTGGATGCAAGCATGAGTAGGATATAATCCACCATGAACATGAATATCGTGAAGGCTATGTTGATTTGTTTCAACTACATGCGTGAACATGTGCCAAGTCAAGTCACTTAAATCATTCAAATGAGGATACCACCCCATCATACCACATCATAACCATCTCAATAGCATGTTGGCACGCAAGGTAAACCATTATAACTCATAGCTAATCAAGCATGGCACAAGCAACTATGATCTCTAATTGTCATTGCAAACATGTTTATTCATAACAAGCTGAATCAAGAACGATGAACTCATCATATTTACAAAAACAAAAGAGGTCGAGTTCATACCAGCTTTTCTTATCTCAGTCAGTCCATCATATATCATCATAATTGCCTTTCACTTGCACGACCGAACGATGTGAATAATAATAAGAGTGCACGTGCATTGGACTAAGCTGGAATCTACGAGCATTCAATAAACAGGAGAAGACAAGGCAATATGGGCTCTTTTGTCAGATAAACAATAATGCATATAAGAGCCACTTCAACAATTTAATCATGGTCTTCTCCTATTGACCCCCAAAGAAAAGAAAAGAAATAAAACTATTTACACGGGAAAACTCCCAATAAGTAAAAGAAGAACGGGAAATATTTTTGGGTTTTCTTTTTAATTATTACTACAAGCATGGAAAGTAAATTAATTAAAATCTACAACTAAATTTTTTTGGTTTTTCTTAAGGTTTATTAAACACATAAGAAGAAAGCATAAAAAGGAAAATAAACTAGCATGGATGATACAATGAAAAAGTATAAGCACCGACATCTAGTAATGAGTATGTGAACATAAATGTAATGTCGGTGGGAAATACGTACTCCCCCAATCTTAGGCTTTTGGCCTAAGTTGGTCTATGGCCACGGCTGGCCTGGCTGATATCCGTAGTAGAAGTTGGGGTCGTACTGAGATGCAGCGGCTATCGCCTGCTGAGCTGCTGCGTGGCGACGAGCGGCCTCCGCTCTCCTCTCGTACTCATCTGCCTCCTCTCTGATAATAGTATATCCTCCTCTTGCCTGATAATCAAAGAAAGCAGGAGCAGGGAGAGTAATACGGACAGCACGGCGTCTGTCAAAGATTAGTCGGTACTGGAGAAGTGATTCGTTCCTCTCGACAAAATGGTGGTGAACCATAGCATTAAAATCTAGATAGGCAGGAGGTAATTCAATATCATCTTCGCGTACATCTATACTAAGAAAATTAGCTACACGGGTTGCATAAATTCCACCAAAGAAATCTCCATTAAGTCTATTAAGATGCAACCTATGTGCAACAATGGCTCCCAAATCATATGATTTGTCTCCTAACACAGCACTCCTAAGAATACTGAGGTCAGGGACACACACGTGACATGCCTCATCTTTACCATTTATGCATCTACCTATGAAGAGAGCAAAATAATGTATAGCGAGAAAGTGAATGCTCCCTATGGTAGCTTGTGTGATATCTCTAGATTCTCCCACAGTTATATCAGCAAGAAAATTTCTAAATTCAGATTTGCGAGGATCCCTTATACTACCCCATTATGGAAGTTTGCATGCGGTGGTAAAATCCTCTAAGTCCATGGTATAAGATTTATCATAAAGATCAAACAGGACAGTTGGAGAGTTACGTGAAGTGGAAAATTCAAACCTCCTCACAAAGGAACTAGTGAGGTTATGATACTGAATGCACTTCTCTTCCTCGAAGCTCACAAGATCAGCGTTACACAAATATGCATTGAATTCTTCTTTTATTCCCGCTCGATCCATAAAATTTTCAGAAGGCCACTCACACGGACGCAGTGGAGCGTCTCTTGGTGGCTCTTCATCAGCATCACGCATTGCAAGCCTGGATCCTTACTTCTTTGAAGAACCACCTTGGAACATTTTCCTAAGCATTTTCTTCCTCTGAAAAATTCTGAAATTTTTTAGTAACTTCAAAATAAAAGTAAACCAAACTCAATAATATTGATAGCAACTACTCCTACAAGTGCCTAGGGCCAATATCATGCATCAAAACTACTTTTGACCATATAAATTTGACATGCAAGCTCAAGAACAGGGTCACCTAAGTAGAAAAATTTTGCAATGAATAAAGCACTAGAACAAAAACTAAATGGACCAATGGAGGAGTCACATACCAAGGAACAATCTCCCCAAGCAGTTTTGTGAGATGTGCTTTGAGCAAGGAGATCAAAAATTACAGCAAAGAGGGCCAGAACTCGTGCTTGAGTTGGTTTTTCGTGTTTGTGGGAGAAAGAAGAATAGGATGGGTGCAGGAATAAGTGGAGGAGGGCCACCGTGGGCCCACGAGGCACGGGGCGCGCCTAGGGGGGTTGGGCGCGCCCTCCACCCTCGTGGCCAGTTGGCAGCTCCCCCCACGGTAATTTTTTCACCATAAATCCTCAAATATTCCCAAAAAAATCATATTAAATTGGCATGTCATTCTGAGGACTTTTATTTTCGAGATATTTTTATATTGCTCGGATAAGTCAGGATACAGACATAAAAATACTATTTTTACTTTATTTCAACTAAATAACAAAAAGTATAGAGGGTACAGAAGGTTGTGTTTCTAGTTTCATCCATCTCATGCTCATCAAAAGGAATCCACTAACAAGGTTGATCAAGTCTTGTTAACAAACTCATTCCGATTAACATGAAATCGGAGAAATTTTGAATAACACTAGGTTACCTCAATGGGGATATGCACATCCCCAATAATAAGTATATCATATTTCTTCTTAACAGTAAGAAGAGGAAATTCAAAACCTCCAAATATAAGCGATGGAATTTTTCCGATAGAATTGATACTATGAACTTGAGGTTGTTTCCTCGGAAAGTGTACCGTATGCTCATTACCATTAATATGAAAAGTGACATTGCCTTTGTTGCAATCAATAACAGCCCCTGCAGTATTAAGAAAAGGTCTTCCAAGAATAATAGACATACTATCGTCCTCGGGAATATCAAGAATAACAAAGTCCGTTAAAATAGTAACGTTTGCAACCACAACAGGCACATCCTCACAAATACCGATAGGTATAGCAGTTGATTTATCAGCCATTTGCAAAGATATTTCAGTAGGTGTCTGTGACGCCCCGATTTGATCGTACACTAATCATACACGCAAACGTGTATGATCAAGATCAGGGACTCACGGGAAGATATCACAACACAACTCTACAAATAAAATAAGTCATACAAGCATCATATTACAAGCCATGAGCCTTGAGGGCTCGAATACAAGAGCTCGTTCATAGACGAGTCAGCGGAAGCAACAATATCTGAGTACATACATAAGTTAAACAAGTTTGCCTTAAGAAGGCTAGCACAAACTGGGATACAGATCGAAAGAGGCGCAGGCCTCCTGCCTGGGATCCACCTAAACTACTCCTGGTCGTCGTCAGTGGGCTGCACGTAGTAGTAGGCACCTCCCGAGTAGTAGTAGTCGTCATCGACGGAGGCGTCTGGCTCCTGGGCTCCAACGTCTGGTCGCAACAATCGAGTATAGAAAGGGGGAATAGGGGGAGCAAAGCAACCGTGAGTACTCATCCAAAGTACTCGCAAGCAAGGAGCTACACTACATATGTATGCATTGGTATCAAATGGAAAAAGGCTATCTTATGTGGACTGAACTGCAGAATGCCGGAATAAGAGGGGGATAGCTAGTCATGTCGAAGACTACGCTTCTGGTATCCTCCATCTTGCAGCAGGAGAAGAGAGTAGATGGTAAGTTCACCAAGTAACATCGCATAGCATAATCCTAACCGATGATCCTCCCCTCATCGCCCTGTGAGAGAGCAATCACCGGTTGTATCTGGCACTCGGAAGGGTGTGTTTTATTAAGTATCCGGTTCTAGTTGTCATAAGGTCAAGGTACAACTCCGGGTCATCCTTTTACCAAGGGACACGGCTATTCAAATAGATTAACTTCCCTGCAGGGGTGCACCACATAACCCAACACGCTCGATCCCATTTGGACGGACACACTTTTCTGGGTCATGCCCGGCCTCGGAAGATCAACACGTCACAGCCCTATCTAGGCACAACAGAGAGGTCAACACGTCGGTCTAAATCTTATGGTGCAGGGGTCTGGGCCCATCGCCCTTTGCACACCTGCATGTTGCGAACGCGGCCGGAAGCAGACCTAGCCTAGCAGGCGTTCCAGTCCAATCCGGCGCGCGCCACTCAGTTGCTGACGTCACGAAGGCTTCGGCTGATACCACAACGTCGAGTGCCCATAACTGTCCCCGCGTAGATGGTTAGTGCATATAGGCCAGTAGCCAGACTCAGATCAAATACCAAGATCTCGTTAAATGTGTTATTTTGAAATAACCGCGAACGCCGACCAGGGTCAGGCCCACCTCTCACCTAGGTGGTCTCAACCTGCCCTGTTGCTCTGCCACAAAGTAACCGTCGGGGGCCTTCAGAAACTCAGGCCCACCTCTACCGGGATGGAGCCACCTGCCCCTTCAGCCCCCAACATCGGAATCACTCGCGGGTACTCCTACGAGCCGACCCGACTTTAATCACCACAAGTATCATATATTATGTATAAGTATATACCCGTGACCACCTCCCAAGTGATCACGGCCCGATAGTATAGCATGGCAGACAGACAAGAATGTAGGGCCACTGATGGTAAACTAGCATCCTATACTAAGCATTTAGGATTGCAGGTAAGGTATCAACAGCTGGAGCAACAATGACAGGCTATGCATCAGAATAGGATTAACGGAAAGCAGTAACATGCTACTCTACTCTAATGCAAGTAGTATAGAGGAGAGTAGGCGATATCTGGTGATCAAGGGGGGGGGGGCTTGCCTGGTTGCTCTGGCAAGAGAGAGGGGTCGTCTTCAATGTAGTCGAACACACGGACACCGGCAGTAGTCTCGGAGTCTACTGGAAAGAAGTAACGGAGGGGGGACATAATAAATAATAGAGCAATCAAAGCAACACAAAGCATAACATGGTGATACGCGGTGCTAGGGGTGACCTAACGCAGTAGGAGGTGATACCGGCGAAGGGGAAAACATCCGGGAAAGTATCCCTGGTATTTTGCGTTTTCGGACCGATGAACCGGAGGGGGAAAGTTGCGTGTTTGCTATGCTAGGGATGCGTGGCGGACGAACGGGCTGTGCATCCGGATTCGTCTCGTCGTTCTAAGCAACTTTCATGTACAAAGTTTTTTTCATCCGAAGTACAGATTATTTTATATTCATTTTTAAAGATTTAATTCATTTTTAGAATTAACAGAATTAATTTAATTACAAAATGCAATTATGATGTCATCATGATGTCAGGGTGATGTCAGCAGTCAACTAGACAGTTGACCTAGTCAAACTGACATGTGGGTCCCACCATCATTGCCTAAGACTAACTAAGCAGGTTTAATTAGTTTAGTTAATTGATTAACTTAATTAATCAAAATTAATTAAGTTAATTAATTCTTTAATTAATTAATTATTATTTTTATTATTTTTATTTTTATATAAAAACGTTCTGTGGGCGGGGCCTACTTGTCATAGGCCCATGGTCATCCAGGGCGGGTCGTTAGCGGGTGCGGGCGGTGTGGCGCTGCGGGCGCCCGAACCCGGCAGGGCACTGGAGCGGGGGAGTCCGGTGGCCACGGCATGGCCACTGCCGGAGCGGGGTCCAGCTAGCGGGCAGTGGGACGAAGGCGACGGCGGGACGGCGGTGCGACGCAAGCGGGAGCTGAGCTGCGGGGCGGGCAGGAGGGAACAGGGAGGTCGCGGCGGAGGGAGGCATCAGGGGCGAGGCGAGGAGCACGGGATGCAGGCGCGCATGCACTTCGGCGCGGCCAGGAGGGGGACGACCATGGGGCGCGCGCAGCGTGCGGGCGGCACGGGCACATGTCGGCGACAGGGGGTGCCGTGAGTGGAGGCGAGGCGGCTGGCTGTGCGGGCAAGGCGGGGAGGAAGAGGCCATGGCGGGACGGGCATGGCCAGGTGCGGGGCGCGGCACCGCGGGGTTGAGGCCGAGCCCCGGGGGAGCCGGTCGCGGAGCGGCGGAGGCGAAGCAGGGGCGGCCGTGGCGGCGAGCAGCGCGCGGGGGCTGCGGCTGAGGCCAAAGAGGAGCACGCGGACGCGGGTGAGGCCGGACGCAGGATGACGAGGCAGGCGAGCGCGAGGGCAGCAGTATCAGCGCAGGCGAAGCAGTGGCGGGGGCGCGGTCGCGCGATGAAGGAGGTGGCCATGGGCGACGGTCGTGGCTGGGCGCGCGGAAGCACGAGCACGAGCGGGAAGAGGGGCGGGGGAGGGAGGCCGAGCGGCCGTTGCGAGCGGGACGATGCTTGCGGTAGTGTGTGGCGACGGAGAGCGGCATAGCGACCGAGGGGGAAAGAGGGAGGGGGCGCGGCTCACGTTCGTTGTCGAG